>NW_012288961.1:0-3305 GCF_000151885.1 Dipodomys ordii | reverse complement strand
AGCGGGGACAGCGAGACACATCGGCGGACAAAGCGATACACAGCGGGACATAGTGGGGGACACAGGAGGAAATAGCGTGAGACACAGCAAGGGACATAGCAGGATACAGCAGGGACACAGCGGGACACAGCGTGGGACACAGCGGGACCCAGCGGGGGACAGAGCGGGGGACACAGCGGGACACAGCGGGACATAAGTGGACACAGCGGGACATAGAGGGAAACAGCGGGGACACAGCGGGACACAGGGGGACACAGAGGGACACAACGGTGGACACAGCGGGGACACAGCGGGACACAGAGGGGGACACAGGTGGGACACAGCGGGACACAGCTGGGACACAGCGGGACTCAGCGGGGGACACAGCAGTACACAGCGGGACACAGCGGGACTCAGCGGGACACAGCGGGGAACACAGCGGAACACAGCGTGAAACACAGTGAGGACACAGCAGGATACAGCGTTACACAGTGGGGTACAATGCTGGGGACACAAAGGGTCACAGTGGGAAACACATCGGGACACAGCAGGACACAGTGGGACACAGCGGAGACAAAGCATGAGACACAGTGGGTTACGGAGCGGGAGATAGCGGGGACACAGCGAGGACACAGCTTGACACAGCGGGGACACAACTGGACACAGCGGGGGACACAGCGGGGGACACAGCGGGACACAGCGGGGGACACAGCGGGGACACAGCGGGACACAGCTGGGACACAGCGGGACTCAGCGGGGGACACAGCGGGACACAGAGGGGGACACAGAGGGGTACACAGTGGGACACAGTTGGGAACACAGCGAGGACACAGCGGGTGACACAGAGGGGACACAGCGGGGACACAGTGGGACACAGCGTGGGACACAGCGGGCACAGAGCGGGACACAGCAGGACATAGGGGGACACAGCGGGACACAGCAAGGACACAGCGAGGGACACAGTGGGACACAGCAGGGACACAGTGGGGGACACAGCGGGGGACACAGAGGGACACAGCGGTGACACAGCGGGGACATGGCGGGGGACACAGCATGGGACAGAGAGGGACACAGCGGGACAGAGAGGGACACAGCAGGGGACACAGCGGGGATACAGCAGGGGACACAGCTGGTCACAGCGGGACACAACAGGGACTCAGCAGGACACAGCGGGTCCACTGCGGTGACACAGCGGGACACAGCGGCGACACAGCGGGACACAGCGGGGGCACAGCGGGGGACCCAGAGGGACAGAGCAGAGCAAAAAGAGGGACACAGCGGGACATTGCCGGGGACAGAGGGGACACCGTGGGTCACAGCGGGACACAGCGGGGGACACAGCAAGGGACAGCGGGGACACACCTGGGGATAACGGGGACACAGCGGGGACACAGCGGGACACAGCAGGTGACACAGCGTGGGACACAGCCGGACACAGTGAGGACACAACGGAGGCCTGAGCAGGGGACACAGCGGGACACAGAGGTGACACTGAGGGGTACACAGCGGGACACAGAGGGGGACACAGAGGGGTACACAGTGGGACACAGTTGGGAACACAGCGAGGACACAGCGGGACCAAGCGGGACCCAGCGTCGATACAGCAAGGACACAGCGGGACACAGCGGGGTACACAGCTGGGCACACAAAGGGACACATCGGGGGACACAGCGAGGACACAGCGGAACACAGCGGGACACAGCGGGGCACAGCAGGGACACAGCAGTAGACACAACAGGACACAGCGGGGGACACAGCGGGACACAGAGGGGGACACAGAGAGGAAACAGCGGGACCCAGCGGGACACAGCGTCGATACAGCGGGGACACAGCGGGACAGAGCGGGGACACAGCAGTAGACACAGCGGGACCCAGTGGGGAACACAGCAGGACACAGCGGGGGACACAGTGAGGACACAGCGGGACACAGCGGGGACTCACCTGGGGACACAGTGGGGGACAAAGCAGGACACCACGGGATACGGCAGGGGACAAGGGGGAGACAGAGAGGGACACAGCGAGGACACAGCGGGACACAGCGGGACACAGCGGGGGACACAGGAGAGACACAGCGGTACACATCGGGGGACACAGCGAGGACACATGGGGACACAGCGGGGACACAGCGGGACTCAGCGGGGGACACAACAGTACACAGCGGGACACAGAGGGACACAGCGGGGACACATCAGGGACACAGCGGGGTAAACAGCGAGGACACAGTGGGACCCAGCGGGACACAGCGTCGATACAGCGGGGACACAGCGTTACACAGCGGGGTACACAGCTGGGGACACAAAGGGTTACAGTGGGGGACACAGCGGAACACAGCGGGACACATTGGGACACAGCGGAGACAAAGCATGAGACACAGTGGGGGACAGAGCGGGAGACAGCGGGGGACACTGCGAGGACACAGCTTGACACAGCGGGGACACAGCAGGGACTCAGCGGGGGACACAGCGGGGGACAAAGCGGGACAACACGGAACACAGCGTGACACAGCGGGAAACAGCGGTGACCCTGCGGGGACACAGCGGGACACAGCGGGGACAAAGCTGGACACAGCGGGGTACACAGCAGGACACAGAGAGGAATATAGCGGGACACAACAGGTGACACAGCGAGGACACAGCGGGACACAGTGGGGGACACAGCGAGGACAAAACGGGACACAGCAGGAAAGAGCAGGAACACAGCGGGGGATACAGCGAGGACACAGCGGGACACAGCTGGGGACACAGCGAGGACACAGCGGGACACAGCGGGGGAAAAGGCGGGGGACAGCGGAGACAGAGAGGGGCCACTATGGAACACAGCGGTGACACAGCTGGACACAACGGGGTACACAGCGGGACACAGCGTGCTACACAGCTGGGGACACAACGGGACACATCGGGGGACACAGCGAGGACACAGTGGAACACAGCGTGGGACACAGCGAGGACACAGCGGGACACAGCGGGACACAGCGGGGGACACAGCGAAGACACAGCGGGACACAACGGGGGAAACAGCGAGGACAAATTGGGGGAAAGGGGGAGACAGAGCGGGACCCAGCGAGGACACAGCGGGACACATCGGGGAACACAGCGCGACACATCGGGGGACAAAGTGGGGACACAGAGGGAAACAGCGGGGGACACAGAGGGGTACACAGCGGGACCCAGCGGGGAACACAGCGAGGACACAGCGGGACTCAGCGGGACACAGCTTCGATACAGCGGGTACACAGCGGGACACAGCGGGGACACAGCAGTAGACACAATGGGACCCAGCGGGGAACACAGCGGGACACACCAGGGGACACAGGGAGGACACAGCGG
>NW_012288960.1:0-2757 GCF_000151885.1 Dipodomys ordii | reverse complement strand
CATCGGGTCACCCCCGGTTCACCAGCGGAAGACACTCGTGGACCAATTCGTGGATCAGAGGGGGACATAAGGTGGTTCCCATTGGATTCCAGTGGGTAATACTGGGGGTACATTATCGGTTCACATGTGGACACAGCAGGGGACTCTTTCAGGGACTCATCGGGACACAGTTGAGACACATCGGTGACACAGCGGGACACAGCAGGAATACATCTGGATTCAGCTGTGCCACAGTTGGTGACACAGTGGGACACATGTGGACATCTCGGGACATAGTGGGGGATACTACAGGGAACAGTGGGGACATCAGGCGGACACAGCTGGGGACACAGCGGGACACAGCAGGGACACAGCGGGACACAGCGGGGGAAAAATTGGGACTCAGGGGGGGACATAACGTGGGACACAGCGGGGACACAGCGGGACACCACGGAGGATACAGCGGGGACACAGTGGAAACACAGCAGGGGAACCAGCGGGGCACACAACTTGACACAGCAGGACACAGCAGGGATTCAGCGGGACACAGCGGGGACACAGCAATGACACAGCGGGACACAGCTGGGACACAGCGGGACAGAGCGGGGACACAGCGGGGGACACAGAGGGGGACACAGTGGGACAGAGCGGGGATACAGAGAGGGACACAGCAGGACTCAGCAGGGCACAGCGGGGGACACAGCCGGACACAGAGGGGGACACAGCGGGGACACAGCGGGGACACAGTGGGACACAGCGGGGGACATAGCCGGGACACAACAGGACACAGCGGGACATAGGGGGACACAGTGGGGACACAGCAGGACACAGCGGGGACACAGAGGGACACAATGGAGGACACAGCGGGGACACAGCGGGACAAAGCGGGGACACAGCAAAGGACACAGCAGGACAAAGCGGGGACACAGTGGGGGACACAGCGGGGGACACAGCGGTGGATACAGAGGGACACAGAGGGGGACACTGCGGGGGACAGCAGGGACAAAGCGGGACACAGTGGGACACAGCGGGGACACAGCGATACACAGCGGGACATAGCGGGACACAGCGGTACACAGCAGGGACCCAGACACAGCTGGGACACAGCAGGGATACAGCGGGACACAGCGGGGAACACAGCGTGACACAGCGGGGAGCACAGAGGGACACAGCGGGGAACACAGAGGGACACACCGGACACAGTGGGTACAGCGGGGACACAGAAGGGGACAGCGGGGACCAATCAGGGGACAAGGGGGACACAGTGGGATACAGCGGGGGACACAGCAGGGGACACAGCGGGACACAGCAGGGGACAAGCAAGGACACAGTGGGACACAGGGGCACACAGCAGGGACACATCAGGGACACAGCGGTGGACACAGAGGGACACAGAGGGTGACACAGCAGGACACAGCGGTGGACACGGAGGGACACAATGGGGGACACAGCGGGGACACAGCGGGACACAGCGGGGACACAGCGAGGGACACAGCGGGACACAGCAGGGACACAGCGAGGGACACAGCAGGACACAGCGTGGACACAGTGGTGGACACAGCGGGGGACCCAGTGGGACACAGCGGTGACACAGCGGGGACACAGCGGGGCACACAGCATGGGACAGAGAGGGACACAGCGGGACACAGCGGGACACAGCAGGGGACACAGCGGGGATACAGCGGGGGACACAGCGGGAAACAGCGGGGACACAGAGGGACACAGCGGGGACACAGCAAAGGACACAGCGGGACACAGCAGGGACACAGTGGGGGACACAGCGGGGGACACAGCGCGGACACAGCGAGGGACACAGAGGGTGACACAGCGGGGTACAGCGCGGACACTGTGGGACACAGCGGGACACAGCGGGAGACAGCGGGGACAGAGTGATATACAGCGGGACAAAGCGGGGACACAGCGGGGACACAGCAGGACACAGCGGGACACAGCGTGAGACAGAGGGGACACAGCGATACACAGCGGGACATAGCGGGGACACAGTGGTACACAGCGGGGACACAGCGGGACACAGCGGGGACACAGCAGGGACACAGCGGGACACAGCGGGGGACACAGCGGGGAACACATAGGGACACAGCGGGGAACGCAGAGGGACACAGCGGGACACAGCGGGTACAGCGGGGACACAGAAGGGGACAGCGGGGACCCATCAGGGGACAACGGGGACAGCGGGATACAGCAGGGGACACAGCGGGACACAGCGGGGACACAACGGGACTCAGCGGGGCCACAGCGGTGACACAGCGGGACACAGTGGAACACAGTGGGAGACACAGCAGGGGAGAGCGGGGACACTCAGGGGACGCAGCGGGGGACACAGCGAGACACAGCAGGGACACAGCGGGACACAGCGGGGGACAAAGTGGGACCCAGGAGGCGACATAACGTGGGACAGAGCGGGGACACAGCAGAACATCGTGGAGGACACAGCGGGGACACAGCGGAAACGCAGCAGGGGACACAGCGGGGCACACAGCTGAACACAGCGGGACACAGCAGAGACTCAGCGGGACACAGCGGGGACACAGCAGTGACACAGCGGGACACAGCGGGGACACAGAGGGCCACAGCAGGGCCACAGAGGGGGACACAGCGGGGACACAGTGGGGGACACAGCGGGACAGAGAGGGGGACACAGCGGGACTCAGCGGGACACAGCGGGACACAGCAGGGACACAGTGGGGGACACAGCGGGGGACACAGCGATGGACACAGAGGGACAAAGAGGGTGACACAGCGGGGCACAGCGCGGAC
>NW_012288959.1:0-2406 GCF_000151885.1 Dipodomys ordii | reverse complement strand
TGGGGCCTGAACTCTGGGCCTGGGTGCTGTCCTCAGCTCTTCAGCTCAAGCTAGTGCTCTACCACTTGAGCCACAGCGCCACTTCTGGCTTTTTTTCTTTTTGCTTATGTGGTGCTGAGGAATCGAACCCAGGGCCTCATGTATGCAAGGCAAGCCCTCTACCACTGAGCCACCTTCCCAGCCCCATGTACCAGTAATTTAATCACATACAAATGAATATTCATTGTAGAAGTAATTAAAGATAAAATATGGCAGATGTCATGACAAAAGATCCTTTTCTAGTATATATTAAGAAGGCATAATTCTCCATTTGCATTAAATTACATATAAACATGCCATGTGAAAATAAAGCAGTGTAAGAGTGTATTTGTATATATACATTATGCCAGTGAATATTTTCTTCCTGATGGTAGTGTTTGAAGGCCCCCCCCCCCCATACATTAGATGTAGTCTAAATTCCCTTTCAGGTCCAAAAATTGTCCAGCTCTGTTGACCTTAGAGCTTAGGTACTGTCTCCAGTGAATAAGAACCCAGAGAAGATAATACTTGGTGTTCTAAAAGATTTTTAGAAACTTACTTTTGGTTACTTTTTTTTTTGGGGGGGGGGTGGTCCGGTCATGGGGCCTGAACTCTGGGCCTGGGCGCTGTCCCTCAGCTCTTCAGCTCAAGGCTAGCGCTCTACCACTTGAGCCACAGCGCCACTTCCGGCTTTTTTCTTTTTACTTATGTGGTGCTGAGGAATCGAACCCAGGGCCTCTGGCATACAAGGCATGCACTCTACCACTGAGCCACCTTCCCAGCCCAGAAACTTACTTTTGGAAGGAATAAAAATTGATAATTAAAGCAGGCACTGTTTATTTTTTTATTTTTTATTGTAAAGATACTATACAGAGGGTTACAGTTACATGAGCAAGGTAATGAGTACACTTCCTATTGAGCATTGTTACCCCCTCCATTGTTTTCCCCCACCATCCCTTCCCTCCCTACCTTCCCCGAGGGTTTTTTTTTTTTTTTGTGATTAAGTGATTACATAATTTCCCAAATTTCACAGTATTGTGGAATAATGATGCTCATTTAAAGTCACAAGCTCATTCTAACTTTCCTGGAGCAAATTGTCTATAACAGTCTATAACATATAACGGTGTACACATATACACCATACATGTGATCAGCATCATGGGGATATTTAGTAGTGGTTCGACCAGATGAGTGGAAGTTCTTTGTTTCTGTTAATTTTGTCCTGTTAATTTTGTTGTATCACCTAACATTTTGGATTTAGCATCCACTTATCATGGAGACCATGTATCATTTGTCTCTTTGCTCTTGGCTTACCTCACTCAACATGATTCCTTCTAGCTCCATCCATTTCCCTGCAAATGCCATTATTTTGTCATTTCTAATGGCTGCATAATATTCCATTGTGTATAGATACCACAATTTTTGGATCCATTCATCTGTGGTGGGGCATCTGGGTCGTTTCCATATCCTAGCTATTGTGAACAGTGCTGCAATAAACATGGAGGTGCATGTGTCCTTGTATATTGGTTCCTGTTGCTCAGGGTAGAAGGCACTTTTTTTTAAAATTTATTGTTATTGTAGAAGTAATATACAGAGGGGTTACATTTATATGAGTCAGGTAATAAATAGATTTCCTTTCATACAATTTCCTCTGTTCCCTCATTCTCTCCCATTCCATCCCTAAAGTGCATCTGAATCTGCTTTGTACAACTTTGTTTCAAAGAATGGTGTCTGTTATGCAGTGATCTCATATTAACCCTGATAGGAGATTGTTAGTATAGATTTATTTATTTATTTATTTTTTGTTTTTTTGGGGGTTGTGGGGTTTGAGCTCTGGGCCTAGGCACTTGTCCCTCAGCTCTTCAGCTCAAGGCGAGTGCTCTACCACTTGAGCTACAGCACTACTTCCGATTTTCTAGTGGTTTATTAGAGATAGGAGTCTCACGGTCTCTCCTGCCCGGGCTGGCTTTGAACCAAGATCCTCAGATCTCAGCCTCCTGAGTAGCTAGGATTACCGGCGTTAGTATAGATTTAAAGCAAGATGAAAATTCCTGCCACATAGGATGTGTGTTGTAGTGAGTATGTATGTATTTGATTTTTCCTTTGAAAAGTGGTTGGCTAGTGAAGAGACAATGAAATAACACATAACTGTATTTTTGTGTTGTGTTTGAGAAAGTATGTTTTGTTTATATTTTCCCTATCCAGGATTGGGACTCAGTTGTTATCTGATACTTTATACTCACTGACAGGTGCCCCACCACCTGAGCCACGCCTCTAACCCTGAAAATATGGCTTCATGTAAACCTTTTTAATCTGTCCTTTCGGTATTTAAGACCTTTAAACCTGTCCATTGTAGATGATAGGGCACAGAAATATCACCTGAATTAA
>NW_012288958.1:0-672 GCF_000151885.1 Dipodomys ordii | reverse complement strand
TCAGTTGGTTGTTGGGCTTGAACTCTGGGCCCCGGTGCTGTTCCTCAGCTCTTCTAGACTCAAGGTAAGTGCTCTCTCACTTGAGCCACAGCACCACCTCCGGTTTTCTTTTCTTTTTTGGGGGGGGTGGGGGGTCCAGTCGTGGGGCCTGAACTCTGGGCCTGGGCTCTGTCCCTCAGCTCTTCAGCTCAAGGCTAGTGCTCTACCACTTGAGCCACAGCGCCACTTCCGGCTTTTTTCTTTTTGCTTATGTGGTGCTGAGGAATCGATCCCAGGGCCTCATACATGCAAGGCAAGCACTCTACCACTGAGCCACCTTCCCAGCCCCACCTCCGGTTTTCTAGTGGTTAATTGGAGATCCAAGTTTCACGGACTTTTCCTGTCTGGGCTGGCTTTGAACCACAGTTCTCGGATCTCAGCCTCCTGAGTAGCTAGGACCACAGGTGTGAGCCACAGGCACCCGGCTGTCATTTTTCTTTTTTCTAACTATTTTTTAAAAAGTGTGTGGCGGGGGGGGGGGGCCGGCGGCGGGGAAGGAGGATGGAAAGGGATGGTAAGGGTAAAAAAAGGAGGAGGCTACACGGCTAGATAAGAAAGGTACTCATTATCTTGCTCATGTATTGTAACCCCCTCTGCACAAAATTTTCACATAAAAAAGAAAAAAAAATTGTG
>NW_012288957.1:0-777 GCF_000151885.1 Dipodomys ordii | reverse complement strand
TATTATCTCTTCCAGTTTTAGCCATTGAAAAAAGTCATCAGACTATCAATTCACGTTCTATTATTTTCTGTTGAATTTTACTTACCTACAAGGCAAACAGTAGACCGGGACAGTTGTACCAATTATTGAGATTGAGAGGCACTCAATACCACACTTGTGCTACAATCGAAAGTGCTCTAGCAAGACGCGCTGTTGGATTCCAGGTCTGACAATCAGATTTTTTCCACTTGCCCTCAAAGGCTAGCAATTAACTTGTCCTGCTCAGAATAATACCTGGTAGCTGTCCATCCCCAGTATGGCAGGGGTACAAGCATTATCTTTCTAGCAGTAAGGGGGTTTTCGCATTGTCTGAGAGGCCCTGTAAGCACTCTGATATTTCAACACGTACCTGGGTAGCGGTGGATATCACCCATCAATTAGAGAACTGTTTAGGTATCTACAGAGCAGTTGTGAGAGCCCCCATCAGGAGGTGCTGTTTCAGGACCCTTGTTTAGTTTCTCTGCTTTCTCCAGAGTCAGGAAGACTGCAAGAGCCTGTTTGTGTCATGGTTTGAAGCCCAGGAATGGGACGAGAGAGGACATGGGGACAGGACCATCAGGGCAGGCCTGACATGGCTGCTCCATCTGGAAAGCACCCCAGCCACGTTCCTCCATCCAACGTGCTGCTGCTTTTTACCTTTGTTAATTTGGCTTCCTTTTGAGTAATATCTGCGAACTCATATTTAATATGTTAGTAGATTTCCCTATCATACGCTAAAATGAAAATAGGATAACTACC
>NW_012288956.1:0-9336 GCF_000151885.1 Dipodomys ordii | reverse complement strand
GAAGAAGAAGATGAAGAAGAAGAAGATTTAAGAAGAAGAAGGAGGAGGAGGAATGGAGGAGGAGGAGGAGGAGGAGGAGGAGGAGGAGGAGGAGAAGGAGAGGCATAAGGAGAAGCAGAAGCTGGAGAAGCATAAGCAGGAGAAGCAGAAGCAGAAGAAAAAGAATAAGCAAAAGAAGCAGAATCAGAGGGAGAAGCAGAAGAAGGAGAAGGAGCAGAAGGAGAAGCAGAAGGAGAATCAGAAGGAGAAGCAGAAGAAGGTGAAGCAGAAGCAGAGAAGCAGCAGAAGGAGAAGCTGAAGCAGAAGAAGATGCAGAAGGAGAAGCAGGAGAAGCAGAAGAAGCAGAAGCAGAAGGAGAAACAGAAGTAGGAGAAGGAGAAGGAGAAGGAAGGGCAGCAGAAGCAATAGGAGAAGATGAAGGAGAAGCAGAAGAAGAATGAGAAGCAAAAAGAGAAGCAGTAGAAGCAGAAAAACCAGGAGAAGCAGAACAAAGAGAAGAAGAAGAAGAAGAAGAAGAAGAAGAAGAAGAAGAAGAAGAAGAAGAAGAAGAAGAAGAAGAAGAAGAAGAAGAAGAAGAAGAAGGAGAAGAAGGAGAATCATAAGGAGAAGCATAAGGAAAAGCATAAGGAGAAGCAGTAGCAGAACCTGAAGCAGAAGGAGAAGCAGTAGAAGCAGAAGAAGCAGAATCTGGAGAAGCAGAAGGAGAAGCAGTAGATGCAGGAGAAGCAGAAGAAATAGAATAAGCAAAAGAAGCAGAAGCAGAAGCAGTGGGAGAAGCAGAAGAAGGAGAAGGAGAAGGAGCAGCAGAAGGAGAAGCAGAAGCAGAAAGAGAAGCAGAAACAGAAGGAGAACAAAAGGAGAAGCAGGAGAAGCAGAAGAAGCAGAAGTAGAAACAGAAAGAGAAGTAGAAGAAGGAGAAGCAGAAGTAGAATCAGAAGAAACAAAAGAAGAAGAAGAAGAAGAAACAGAAGCAAAAGAAACAGAAGAAGGAGAAGAGCAGAAGCAGAAGGAAAAGCAGAAGCAGAAGGAGAAGCAGAAAGAGAAGCAGGAGAAGCTGAAGAAGCAGGAGAAGCAGAAGCAGAAGAAACAGGAGATGCCGAAGAAGCAGAAGCAGAATCTGAAGCAGAAGGAGAAACAGAAGAAGCACAATCTGAAGCAGAAGCAGAAGAAACAGAAAGAGTAGAATAAGCAGAAGCAGAAACACCAGGAGAAGCAGAAGAAGAAGAAGGAGAAGGCGAAAGAGAATGATTAGGAGTAGGAGAAGCAAAAGGATAAGCTGAAGCAGAAAGAGACGCAGAAGGAGAAGCAGCACGAGAAGTAGGAGTAGCAGGAGAAGAAGAAGAAGGAGAAGCAGAAGAAACAGAAGGCGCAGAGGCAGAATGAGAAGAAGAAGGAGAAATTGAAGCAGAAGCAGAAGCAGAAGGAGAAGCAGAAGCAGAAGAAGAAGCAGAACGAGAAGCAGGAGAAGCAGAAGCAGGAGAAGCAGAAACAGAAGAAACAGAAGAAGGAGAAGAAACAGAAGGAGAAGCAGAAACAGAAGGAAAAGCAGAAAGAGAAGCAGGAGAAACAGAAGAAGCAGCAGCAGGAGAAGCAGAAGGAGAAGCAGAAGCAGAAAGAGAAGCAAAAGCAGAAGGAGAAGCAGAAGAAACAGAAGAACCAGAGGCAGTAGCAGAAGAAGCAGAAGATTCAGAAGCAGAAGGAGAAGCAGAAGGAAAAGCAGAAGAACTAGAAGGAGAAGGAGAAGGAGAAACAGGAGTAGAAGCAGAAAGAGAAGCAGAAGAAGGAACAGTAGAAGTTAAAGCGGCTGGAGAAACAGAAAGAGCAGCAGAAGGAGAAGCAGGAAATGCAGAAACAGGAGAAGAACAAGCAGAAGAAACAGGAGAAGGTCAAGAAGCAGAAGCAGAAGGAGAAGCAGAAAGAGAAGGAGGGGAAGCAGAAGAAGCAGAAGCATAAGAATCCGAAGAAGCAGAAGCAGAACCTGAAGCAGAAGGAGAAGCAGGAGAAGCAGAAGAAGCAGAATCTTAAATGCAGAATGAGAAGCAGAAGGAGAAGGAGAAGCAGAAAGAGAATCAAAAGCAGAAGGAGAAGCAGAAGAAACAGAAGAAGTAGAAGCAGTAGCAGTTGTTGCAGAAGCAATAGGAAAAGCAGAAGGAAAAGCAGAAGAACAAGAAGGAGAAGGAGAAACAGAAGGAGAAGCAGAAGGAGAAGCAGAAAGAGAAGCAGGTAAAGCAGAAGAAGAAGAAGCAGAAGGAGAATCAGAAGGAGAAGCAGAAGAAGGAGAAGGAGAAGCAAAAGCAGAAGAAGATACAGAAGGAGAAGCAGAAGAAGCAGAAGCAGAAAGAGAAGCAGGAAAAGCAGAAGAAGCAGAAGCAAAAGGTGAAGCAAAAGAAGGAGAAGCAGAGGCAGAAGAAGAAGCATAAGGACAAGCACAAGCAGAAGGAGATGCAGAAGGAGAAGCAGGAGAAGCAGAAGAAGCAGAAGCTGAAAGAGAAGCAGAAGGAGGAGAAGGAGAAGGAGGAGAAGCAGAAGGAGAAGCAGAAGCAGAATGAGAAGCAGAAAGAGAAGCAGGAGGAGGACAAGAAGCAGAAGCAGGAGAAGCCGAAAGAGAAGAAGCAGAAGAAGCAGAAACAGAAGCAGAAGTAGAAGCAGAAGCTGAAGGAGAAGCAGCAGAAAAAGTAGAACCAGAAATTCAGGCACGAGAAACAGAAGAATCAGAAGCAGAAGGAGAAGCAAAAAGAGAAGCAGAAGGAGAAGTAGAAAAAGCAGCAGAAGAAGCAGAAAAACAAGCAGGAGAAGCAGAAGCAGAAAGAGAAGTAGAAGCAGAAGAAGCAGAAGCAGAAGCACTAGAAGCATAAGAAGCAGAAGCAGGAGAAGCAGAACCAGAAGAAAAAGAAGAAGCATAAGAAGCAGAAGCAGAGGGAGAAACAGAAGAAGGAGAAGGAGCAGCAGAAGGTGAAGCAGAAGGATATGCAGAAGCAGAAAGAGAAGCAGAAATAGATGGAGAAGAAGAAGGAGAAGTTGGAGAATCAGAAGAAGCAGAAGCAGAAAGAGAAGCAGAAGAAGGAGAAGGAGAAGCAGAAGGAGAAGGACAAGCAGGAGAAGCAGAAGAAGCAGAAGAGGGAGAAGCAGCAGCAGAAGAAGAAAAACAGAAGAAGGAGAAGGAGCAGCAGAAGGTGAAGCAGAAGGAGATGCAGAAGCAGAAAGAGAAGCAGAAGAAGCAGAAGAAGCAGTAGCAGGTGAAGCAGAAGCAGAAGAAACAGAAGAAGCCGAAGAATCAGAAGGAGAACCTGAAGCAGAAGGAGAAGCAGAAGCAGCAGAAGCTGGAAAAGCAGAAGCAGAAGAAACAGAACAAGGAGAAGAAGCAGAAGCAGAACGAGAAGCAGAAGAAGAAGGAGAAAGAGAAGGATTAGGAGTAGGAGGAGCAGAAGCAGAATAAGAAGCAGAAAGAGAAGCAGAAGGAGAAGCAGAAGGAGAAACAGAAGAAGCAGAAGCAGGAGAAGCAGAAGCAGAAGCAGAATGAGAAGCACAAGAAGGAGAAATTGAAGGAGAAGGAGAAGGAGACGGAGAAGCAGAAGGAGAAGTAGGAGAAGCAGAAGAAGAAGAAGGAGGAGAAGCAGAAACAGAAGAAACAGAAGGAGAAGAGCAAGCAGAAGGAGAAGCAGAAGGAGAAGCAGAAGAAGCAGAAGCTGAGGCAGAAGAAGAAGAAACAGAAAAAGCAGAAGAAGCAGAAGAAGAAGCAGCAGGAGAAGCAGAAGAAGAAGAAGGAGAAGGAGAAAGAGAAGGATTAGGAGTAGGAGAAACAGAAGGATAAGCAGGAGCAGAAAGAGAAGGAGAATGAGAAGGAGAAGCAGGAGAAGCAGAAGAAGCAGAAGCAGAATGAAAAGCAGAAGAAGGAGAAATTGAAACAGAAGAAGATGCAGAAGGAGAAGCAGAAGCAGAAGCAGAAGTAGAAGCAGAAGAAGGAGAAGCAGAAGGAGAAGCATAAAGAGAAACAGAAGGAGAAGCAGGAGAAGCAGAATCAAAAGAAATAGAAGAAGGAGAAGAAGCAGAAGCAGAAAGAGAAGCAGAAACAGAAGGAGAAGCAGAAATAGAAGCAGAAGAAGCTGAAGAAGCAGAAGCAGAACCTGAAGCAGAAGGAGAAGCAGGAGAAGCAGAAGAAGCAGAATCTGGAGAAGAAGGAGAACCAGAAGGAGAAGCAGAAGCAGAAAGAGAAGCAAAAGCAGAAGTTGAAGCAGAAAGAGAAGCAGAAGAAACAGAGGAAGCAGAAGCAGAAGCAGTAGCAGAAGAAGCTGAAGATGCAGAAGCAGATAGAGAAGCAGAAGGAATAGCAGAATAACGAGAAGTAGAAATAGAAGGAGAAGAAGAATGAGAAGCAGAAGGAGAAGCAGGAAAAACAGAAGAAGCAGAAACAGACGGAGAAGCAGAAGAAGGAGAAGCAGAAGAAGAAGCAGAAGGAAAAGCAAAAGCAGAAGGAGATGCAGAAGGAGTAGCAGGAGAAGCAGAAGAAGCAGAAGCAGAAGGAGAAGAAGAAGGAGAAGTAGCAGAATCAGAAGAAGCAGAAGGAGAAGTAGAAAGAGAAACCGACGAAGAGAAGCAGAACGAGAAGCAGGAGAAGCAGAAGAAGCAGAGCGTGAGAAGCAGAAGCAAAAGAAACAGAAGAAATAGAAGGAGCAGAAGCAGAAGGAGAAGCAGAAGCAGAAGGAGAAGCAGAAGAAGCAGGAGAAGCAGAAGCAGAAGACACAGGAGAAGCCGAAGAAGCAGAGGCAGAATCTGAAGCAGAAGGAGAAACAGAAGAAGCACAATCTGAAGCAGAAGCAGAAGAAACAGAAATAGTAGAATAAGCAGAACAGAAGCAGCAGGAGAAGCAAAAGAAGAAGATGGAGAAGGCGAAAGAGGAAGATTAGGAGTAGGAGAAGCAAAAGGATAAGCAGAAGCAGAAAGAGACGCAGAAGGAGAAGCAGCAAGAGAAGTAGGAGAAGCAGAAGAAGCAGAAGCAGGAGAAGCAGAAGAAACAGAAGACGCAGAAGCAGAATGAGAAGCAGAAGGAGAAATTGAAGCAGAAGCAGAAGCAGAAGGAGAAACAGAAGCAGAAGGAGAAGCAGAAGAAGGAGAATGAGAAGGAGAAGCAGAAAGAGGAGCCGAACGAGAAGCAGGAGAAACAGAAGCAGGAGAAGCAGAAACAGAAGAAACAGAAGAAGGAGAAGAAACAGAAGGAGAAGCAGAAACAGAAGGAAAAGGAGAAAGAGAAGCAGAAGAAGCAGCAGCAGGAGAAGCAGAAGCAGAAGAAGCAGAAGCAGAACCTGAAGCAGAAGGAGAAGCAGGAGAAGCAGAATCTGGAGAAGCAGAAGGAGAAGCAGAAGCAGAAAGAGAAGCAAAAGCAGAAGGAGAAGCAGAACCACAAGAAGAAGAAACAGAAGAAGCAGAGGCAGTAGCAGAAGAAGCAGAAGATGCAGAAGCAGAAGGAGAAGCAGAAGGAAAAGCAGAAGAACGAGAAGGTGAAGGAGAAGGAGAAACAGAAGGAGAAGCAGAAAGAGAAGCAGAAGAAGGAGCAGGAGAAGGAAAAGCAGCAGGAGAAGCAGAAAGAGCGCAGAAGGAGGAGCAGGAGATGCAGAAACAGGAGAAGCATAAGCAGAACAAACAGGAGAAGGACAAGAAGCAGAAGCAGAAGAAGAAGCAGATACAGAAGGAGAAGCAGAAAGAGAAGGAGGGGAAGCAGAAGAAGCAGAAGCAGGAGAAGCAGAAGCATAAGAATCCGAAGTAGCAGAAGGAGAACCTGAAGCAGAAGGAGAAGCAGGAGAAGCAGAAGAAGCAGAACCTGGAGAAGCAGAAGGAGAAGTAGAAGGAGAAGCAGAAGCAGAGAGAGAATCAAAAGCAGAAGGAGAAGCAGAAGAAACAGAAGAAGTAGAAGCAGTAGCAGTTGTAGCAGAAGCAGAAGGAGAAGCAGAAGGAAAAGCAGAAGAAAAAGAAGGCGAAGGGAAACAGAAGGAGAAGCAGTAGGAGAATAAGAAGGAGAACAGAAGAAGGAGAAGCAGAAGCAGAAGAAGATGCAGAAGGAGAAGCAGAAGAAGCAGAAGCAGAAGGAGAAGCAGGAAAAGCAGAAGAAGCAGAAGCAAAAGGTGAAGCAAAAGAAGGAGAAGGAGAAGCAGAGGCAGAAGAAGAAGCATAAGGACAAGCACAAGCAGAAGGAGATGCAGAAGGAGAAGCAGGAGAAGCAGAAGAAGCAGAAGATGAAGGAGAAGCAGAAGTAGGAGAAGGTGAAGGAGGAGAAGCAGAAGGAGAAGCAGAAGCGGAATGAGAAGCAGAAAGAGAAGCAGGAGAAGCACAAGAAGCAGAAGCAGGAGTAGCCGAAAGAGAAGAAGCAGAAGAAGCAGAATCAGAAGCAGAAGTAGAAGCAGAAGCAGAAGGAGAAGCAGCAGAACAAGTAGAACCAGAAATTCAGGCAGGAGAAACAGAAGAAGCAGAAGCAGAAGGAGAAGCAAAAAGAGAAGCAGTAGGAGAAGTAGAAGAAGCAGCAGAAGGAGAAGCAGCAGAAGAAGCAGAAAAAAAAGCAGGAGAAGCAGAAGCAGAAAGAGAAGTAGAAGCAGAAGAAGCAGAAGCAGAAGAAGAAGCAGTAGAAGCACAAGAAGCAGAAGCAGGAGAAGCAGAAGCAGAAGATAAAGAAGAAGCATAAGAAGCAGAAGCAGAGGGAGAAACAGAAGAAGGAGAAAGAGAAGCAGAATGTGAAGCAGAAGGAGATGCAGAAGCAGAAAGAGAAGCAGAAACAGAAGGAGAAGAAGAAGGAGAAGTTGGAGAATCAGAAGAAGCAGAAGCAGAAAGAGAAGGAGAAGAAGGAGAAGGAGAAGGACAAGCAGGAGAAGCAGAAGAAGCAGAAGCGGGAGGAGCAGAAGAAGAAGAAGAAGAAACAGAAGAAAGAGAAGGAGCAGAAGGAGAAGCAGAAACAGAAGGAGAAGCAGAAAGAGAAGCAGATGAAGCTGAAGAAGCAGTAGCAGGAGAAGCAGAAGCAGAAGAAACAGAAGAAGCCCAAGAAGCAGAAGGATAACCTGAAGCAGAAGGAGAAGCAGAAGCAGCAGAAGCTGGAAAAGTAGAAGCAGAAGAAACACAACAAGCAGAAGAAGCAGAAGAAGAACGAGAAGCAGAAGAAGAACAAGGATAAAGAGAAGGATTAGGAGTAGGAGAAACAGAAGGATAAGCAGAAAGAGAAGGAGAAGCAGGAGAAGCAGAAGAAGCAGAAGCAGGAGAAGCAGAAGCAGAATGAAAAGCAGAAGAAGGAGAAATTGAAACAGAAGAAGATGCAGAAGGAGAAGCAGAAGCAATAGTAGGAGAAGCAGAAGGAGAAGCATAAAGAGAAACAGAAGGAGAAGCAGGAGAAGAAGAAGCAGGAGAAGCAGAATCAGAAGAAATAGAAGAAGGAGAAGAAGCAGAAGCAGAAAGAGAAGCAGAAACAGAAGGAGAAGCAAAAATAGAAGCAGAAGAAGCCGAAGAAGCAAAAGCAGAACCTAAAGCAGAAGGAGAAGCAAGAGAAGCAGAAGAAGCAGAATCTGGAGAAGAAGAAGGAGAACCAGAAGGAGAAGCAGAAGCAGAAAGAGAAGCAAAAGCAGAAGGAGAAGCAGAAGGAGAAGCAGAAGAAACAGAAGAATAGAATCAGTAGCAGAAGAAGCTGAAGATGCAGAACCAGAAAGAGAAGCAGAAGGAATAGCAGAAGAACGAGAAGGAGAAACAGAAGGAGAAGCAGAAGGAGACGCAGGAAAAGCAGAAGAAACAGAAGCAGACGGAGAAGAAGGAGGAGAAGCCGAAACAGAAGAAGAAGCAGAAGGAAAAGCACAAGCAGAAGGAGATGCAGAAGGAGAAGCAGGAGATGCAGAAGAAGCAGAAGCAGAACAGAAGAAGAAGGAGAAGAATCAGAATCAGAAGAAGCAGAAGCAGAAATAGAAAGAGAAGCCGACGAAGAGAAGCAGAACGAGAAGCAGGAGAAGCAGGAGAAGCACAAGCGGGAGAAGCAGAAGAAGAAGAAACAGAAGAAGGAGAAGGAGCAGAAGCAGAAGGAGAAGCAGAAAGAGAAGCAGGAAAAGCAGAAGAAGCAGAAGCAGGAGAAGCAGAAGGAGAAGAAACAGGATAAGGACAAGAAGCAGAAGCAGAAGCAGAAGGAGAAGCAGAAACAGAAGGAGAAGCAGAAAGAGGGGAAGCAGAAGAAGCAGAAGCAGGAGAAGCAGAAGCATAAGAATCCGAAGAAGCAGAAGCAGAACCTGAAGCAGAAGGAGAAGCAGGAGAAGCAGAAGAAGCCGAATCTGGAGAAGCAGAATGACAATCTGAAGTAGAAGCAGAAGCAGAAGCAGAAAGAGAATCAAAAGCAGAAGGACAAGCAGAAGAAACAGAAGAAGCAGAAGCAGTAGCAGTTGCAGCAGAAGCAGAAGGAGAAGCAGAAGGAAAAGCAGAAGAACGAGAAGGAGAAGGAGAAACAGAAGAAGAAGCAGAAGGAGAATCAGAAGGAGAAGCAGAAGAAGCAGAAGGAGAAGCAGAAGCAGAAGAAACAGCAGAAAGAGAAGCAGAAGCAGAAGAAGATGCAGAAGGAGAAGCAGGAGAAGCAGAAGAAGCAGAAGCAGAAGGAGAAGTAGAAGAAGGAGAAGGAGAAGGAAGAGCCGCAGAAGCAATAAGAGAAGCAGAAAGAGAAGCAGAAGCAGAATGAGAAGCAGAAAGAGAAGCAGTAGAAGCAGAAGAAGCAGGAAAAGCAGAAGCAGACGAAAGAGAAGAAGACGAAGAAGAAGAAGCATAAGGAGAAGCATAAGGAGAAGCAGTAGAAGCAGAAAAAGCAGAAGCAGAAGAAGCAGAAACAGAAGAAAAAGAATAAGCAAAAGAAGCAGAAGCAGAAGCAGTGGGAGAAGCAGAAGAAGGAGAAAGAGAAGGAGCAGCAGAAGGAGAAGCAGAAGCAGAAAGAGAAGCAGAAACAGAAGGAGAACAAGAAGGAGAAGCAGGAGAATCAGAAGAAGCAGAAAGAGAAGGAGAAGCAGGAGAAGCAGAAGCAAGAGAAGCAGAAGAAACAGAAGACGCAGAAGCAGAATGAGAAGCAGAAGGAGAAATTGAAGCAGAAGGAGAAGCAGAAGGAGAAGCAGAAGAAGGAGAAGTAGAAGCAGAAAGAGAAGCAGAACGAGAAGCAGGAGAAGCAGAAGCAGGAGAAGCAGAAACAGAAGAAACAGAAGAAGGAGAAGAAGCAGAAGCAGAAGGAGAAGCAGAAACAGAAGGAAAAGCAGAAAGAGAAGCAGGAGAAGCAGAAGAAGCAACAGAAGGAGAAGCAGAAGCCGAAGAAGCAGAATCAGAACCTGAAGCAGAAGGAGAAGCAGA
>NW_012288955.1:0-1014 GCF_000151885.1 Dipodomys ordii | reverse complement strand
GGGGTCTTTTCAAAAGTTCCTACTTATGCCATGAGTTCTAATGTTTCCCCTACATCATGCAGTAGTTTCAAAAGTTCAGATTGACATTGAGGCCTCTGATCCACTTTGAGTTGATGTTAGTGCATGATGACAAACAGGGAACCAATTTTAGCTTTATACATTTGGATGTCGTTTTCCCAACACCAATTATTGAAAAAAGAGACATATCTTTTTTATCCTACGTTCATTTAAGGTAAGGTAAGGTAAGGTAAGGTAAGGTAAGGTAAGGTAAGGGAAGGGAAGGGAAGGGGAGAATAATAGACTATGAAAACAAAAACTAAAGTTTAGGGCCCCCTGCAGTGGCTCACACTAGGCCAAGATGGGAGAATTATGGTTCAAAGCCAGCTCAAGTAACAAGTTAGCAAGTCCTTAACGCAAACAACAAGCCACACAACTGTAATCCCAGCTACACAGAAGTATAGGTAGGTAGACTGAGATTCAAAGCCAGTCAGGGCCAAGAGTGAGGCCCTATCTGAAAGAAAAAAAAAACTAAATAAATAAATAAAGCAAAACAGAATGAAGGAGTATGGCTCAAGTATCAGAGAACTTGAAGGTCCTGAGCTCAAACCCCAATACTACTAAAATAACTAAGTCTAAATATTTCTTGCTAAATGACCTTACTCTGATAATGAACCAGTGGGCAGAGAATAAGAAAGAACTAAGTATCTCTACATTACTAGGAGCCTGCTGCACATCTGACCCCATAATCACAACTCCTAGGGAGAAGGTAAAAAGCCTAACTCTACAAATGTTTTACCCAATGCTTAGAGATGTTACATAAATTGATCAAAACTTACCAAACTAGTGTACTTACAAACTAATCTGTTGACTTGAAATCCCTTTGTACAACTACTTAAAAGATTTTTATTTTTAGGCATAGCGCCAGTGGCACATGCCTGTAATCCTAGCTACTCAGGAGGCTAGATCTGAAGAATGAGGTTCAAAGCCGGCCTAACAGAAATTTGGGAGACTCTT
>NW_012288954.1:0-6542 GCF_000151885.1 Dipodomys ordii | reverse complement strand
CACCCTCGCTATGTCCCCCACTGTGTCCCCGCTGTGTCCCGCTGTGTCCCACCTGTGTCCCCCGCTCTGTCCCCCGCTGGGTCCCACTGTGTCCCCCGCTGTGTCTCACTGTGTCCCCGCTATATCCCGCTGTGTCCCTCGCTGTGTCCCCCGCTGTGTCCCGATGTGTCCCCCGCTATGTCCCGCTGTGTATCGCTGTGTCCGCCGCTGTGTCTCGCTGTGTCCCCACTGTGTCCCCCGCTGTGTCCCGCTGTGTCGCCCTCTGTGTCCCGATGAGTGCCGCTGTGTCCCCCTCTGTGTCCCCGCTCTATCCCGCTGTGTCCCCCTCTGTGTCCCGCTGTGTCCCCGCTGTGTCCCCGATGTGTTCCCACTGTGTCCCGCTGTGTCCTCGCTTGGCCCCTGCTGTGTCCTGTTGTGTCCCCCGCTGTGTCCCCCGCTGTGTCCCGCTGTGTCTCCTTTGTCGCCCGGTGTGTCCTTGCTGTCCCCTGCTGTGTCCCCCACTGTGTCCCGCTTTGTCCCGCTATGTCCAGCTGTGTCCCCGCTTTGTCCCCCACTGTGACACCGCTGTGTCCCCGTTGTGTCCCACGCTGTGTCCCGCTGTGTCCCCCGCTGTTTCCCGCTGTGTACCTGCTGTGTCCCGCTCTGTCACGCTGTGTTCCCGTTTGTTCCCCGCTGTGTCCCCACTGTGTCCTCACTGTGTCCTCGCTGTGTCCCACTCTGTCCTCGCTGTGTCCCCCGCTGTGTTCCGCTGTGTCCCCCGCTGTGTCCTGCTGTGTCCCGCTGTTTCCCGCTTTGTGTCTCTCTGTGTACACCGCTGTGTCCCCGCTGTGTCCCGTTGTGTCCTACTGTGTCCTCGCTTGTCCCCTGCTGTGTCCCGCTGTGTCCCCCGCTGTGTCCCCCGCTTTGTCCCGCTATGTCCCCCTTGTTCCCTGCTGTGTCCCTGCTGTCCCCTGCTGTGTCCCCGCTGTGTTCCGCTGTGTCCCGCTGTGTCCTCCGCTTTGTCCCCCACTGTGTCCCGCTGTGTCCCCCTGTGTCCCCCGCTGTGTCCTGCAGTGTCCCCCGATGAGGCCCCCGCTGTGTCCCCGCTGTGTCCAGCTGTGTCCCCCGCTGTGTCCCCTGCTGTGTCCCGCTGTGTCCCCGCTGTGTCCCCCTCTCTGTCCCCGCTGTGTCCCCGTTGTCCCCTGGTGTGTCCCCGCTGTCCCCTGCTGTGTCCCGCTGTGTCCTGCTGTGTCCCCCGCTGTTTCCCGCTGTGTACCTGCTGTGTCCCGCTCTGTCACGCTGTGTTCCCGCTTTGTTCCCCGCTGTGTCCCCACTGTGTCTTCGCTGTGTCCTCACTGTGTCCCACTGTGTCCTCGCTGTGTCCCCCGCTGTGTCCCGCTGTGTCCCCCGCTGAGTCCCGCTGTGTCCTTCACTGTGTCCCTCAGTGTGTCCCCGCTGTGTACCGCTGTGTCCCTCGCTGTGTCCCCGCTGTGTCCCGCTGTGTCCCCGCTATGTCGCCCGTTGTGTCCCGCTGTGTCCCCGCTGTGTCCCGCTGTGTCCCCGCTGTGTCCCCCTATGTCCCACTGTGTCCCGCTGTGTCCCAGCTATGTCCCCGCTCTGTCCCCCGCTGGGTCCCGCTGGGTCCCCCGCTGTGTCTCACTGTGTCCCTGCTGTATCCCGCTGTGTCCCTCACTGTGTCCCACGCTGTGTCCCGCTGTGTCCCCCGCTATGTCCCTGTGTGTATCGCTGTGTCCGCTGCTGTGTCCGCTGCTGTGTCCCACTGTGTCCCGCTGAGTGCTGCTGTGTCCCCCTCTGTGTCCCCGCTCTATCCCGCTGTGTCCCCCTCTGTGTCCCCGCTGTGTCCCCGCTCTGTCCCCGCTGTGTCGCGTGGTGTCCTTGCTTGTCCCCTGCTGTGTCCTGTTGTGTCCCCCGCTGTGTCCCCCGCTGTGTCCCGCTGTGTCCCCCTTGTCCCCCGGTGTGTCCTTGCTGTCCCCCGCTGTGTCCCCCACTGTGTCCCGCTGTGTCCCGCTATGTCCCGCTGTGTCCCCGCTGTGTCCCCCACTGTGACACCGCTGTGTCCCCGTTGTGTCCCCCGCTGTGTCCCGCTGTGTCCCGCTGTATCCTCCGCTGTGTCCCGCTGTTTCCACGCTGTATCCACCTCTGTGTCCCCGCTGTGTCCCGCTGTGTCCAGCTGTGTCCCCCGCTGTGTCCTCGCTGTGTCCCGCTATGTCCAAGATGTGTCCCCTCTTTGTCCCCCACTGTGTCCCCGCTGTGTCCCACACTGTGTCCCACTGTGTCCCCGCTGTGTCCCGCTGTGCAACCGCAGTGTACCCTCTGTGTCCCGCTGAGTCCCTGCTGTGTCCCACTGTGTCCAGCTGTGTCCCCCGCTGTATCCCCGCTGTGTCCCCTGCTGTGTCCCACTGTGTCCCGCTGTGCCCCTCTCTGTCCCACGCTGTGTCCCCCGCTGTGTCCCCGCTGTGTCACCGCTGTGTCCCACTGTGTCCTCCGATGTGTCCCCCACTGTGTCCCCGCTGTGTCCCACTGTGTCCCTCGCTGTGTCCCCGCTGTGTCCCACTGTGTCCCCGCTGTGTCACCCTTTGTGTCCCTCTGTGTCTCCGCTGTGTCCCGCTGTGTCCACACTGTGTCTTCCTATGTCCTGCTGTGTACCGCTGTGTCCCCGTTGTGTCACATGCTGTGTCCCACTGTGTCCCCGCTGTGTCCCCGCTGTGTCCCGCTGTGTCCTGCTGTGTTCCGCTGTGTCCCCGCTGTGTCCCGCTGTGTCCCACTGTGTCCCAATGTGTCCCCGCTGTGTCCATCTCTGTGTCCCTGCTGTGTCCCGCTGTGTCCAGCTGTGTCCCCCGCTGTGTCCTCGCAGTGTCCCGCTATGTCCAAGCTGTGTCCCCTCTTTGTCCAACACTGTGTCCCCGCTGTGTCCCCCGCGGTGCCCCGCTTTGTCCCCGCTGTGTCCCCCGCTGTGTCCCCCGCTGTTTCCGGCTGTGTCCCCCGCTATGTCCCGCTGTGTATCGCTGTGTCCGCCGCTGTGTCCCGCTGTGTCCCCGCTGTATCCCCTGCTGTGTCCCCCGCTGTGTCCCCCGCTGTTTCCAGCTGTGTCCCCCGCTATGTCCCGCTGTGTATCGCTGTGTCCCCGATGTGTCCCGCTGAGTCCTGCTGTGTCCCCTTCTGTGTCCCCGGTCTGTCCCGCTGTGTCCCCCGCTGTGTCCCCGCTGTGTCCCCGCTATGTCCCCGCTGTGTCCTGCTGTGTCCTCTCTTGTCCCCAGCTGTGTCCTGCTCTATCCCCTGCTCTGTCCCCCGTTGTGTCCCGCTGTGTCCCCGTTGGCCCCCGGTGTGTCCCTGCTGTCCCCCGCTTTGTCCCCCTCTGTGTCCCCACTGTGTCCCCATTGTGCTCAGGTGTTCCCGCTGTCCCCCGCTGTGTCCCCCGCTGTGTCCCCATTATGTCCCGCTATGTCCTGCTGTGTTCTCTCTGTGTCCCCCGCTGTGTCCCCGCTGTGTCCCCGCTGTGTCCCGCTGTGTCCCGCTGTGTCCCCGCTGTGCCCCACTGTGTCCCGCTGTGTCCCACTGTGTCCCCCGCTGTGTCCCCGCTGTGTCCCCGCTATGTCACGCTGTGTCCCGCTGTGTCCTCACTGTGTCCCGCTGTGTCCCGCTGTGTACTCCGCTGTGTCCCGCTGTGTATCCGCTGTGTCCTCACTGTGTCCCGCTGTGTACTCCGCTGTGTCCCGCTGTGTATCCGCTGTGTCCCCGCTGTGTCCCGCTGTGTCTCTGCTCTGTCCCGCTGTGTCCCTGCTGTGTTCCCACTGTGTCCCGCTGTGTCCCGCTGTGTCCCCGCTGTGTCCCTGTTGTGTTCCCCCGCTGTGTCCCGCTGTGTCCCCGCTGTCCCCCACTGTGTCCCGCTGTGTCTCCCGCTGTGTCCCGCTGTGTCCCTGCTGTATCCCACTGTGTCCCTCGCTGTGTCCCCCGCTGTGTCCCGCTGTGTCCCCCACTATGTCTCACTGTGTATCGCTGTGTCCTCCGCTGTGTCCCCGCTGTATCCCCTGCTGTGTCACGATGTGTCCCCCTCTGTGTCCCGCTGAGTGCCGCTGTGTCACCCTCTGTGTCCCCGCGCTATCCCGCTGTGTGCCCACTGTGTCCCACTATATCCTGCTGTGTCCCGCTGTGTCCCCGCTGTGTCCCCGCTGTGTCCCCGCTGTGTCCCATGCTGTTTCCAGCTGTGTCCCCGCTGTGTCCGGCTGTGTCCCCCGCTGTGTCCCCTGCTGTGTACCGCTGTGTCCCCGATGTGTCCCCCTCTGTGTCCCCGCTCTGTCCCCGTTGTCCCCAGGTGTGTCCCCGCTGTCCCCGCTGTGTCCCCCGCTGTGTCACTCTGTGTCCCTGCTGTGTCCCCAATGTTTCCCGCTGTGTCCCCGCTGT
Organism: Dipodomys ordii; assembly: GCF_000151885.1. NCBI lineage: Eukaryota > Metazoa > Chordata > Mammalia > Rodentia > Heteromyidae > Dipodomys > Dipodomys ordii. The sequence continues at coordinate 2,141 of NW_012288954.1, read as the reverse complement.
GTCCCTCTGTGTCCCCTCTGTGTCCCCGCTGTGTCCTGCTTTGTCACGCTGTGTTCCCGCTTTGTTCCCCCTGTGTCCCCGCTGTGTCCCCGCTGTGTCCTCGCTGTGTCCCACAGTATCCTCTCTGTGTCCCCGCTGTGTCCCGCTGTGTCCCCCGCTGTGTCCCGCTGTGTTCCGCTCTGTCCCCCTTTGTGTCTCTCTGTGTCCACCGCTGTGTCCCCGCTGTGTCCCCGCTGTGTCCCGCTGTGTCCTCGCTTGTCCCCTGCTGTGTCCCGCTGTGTCCCCCGTTGTGTCCCCCGCGTTGTCCTGCTGTGTCCCCATTGTCCCACGGTGTGTCCCCGCTGTCCCTTGCTGTGTCCCCCGCTATGTCCCGCTGTGTCCCGCTGTATCCCCTCTGTCGCCCGCTGTGTCCCGCTGTGTCCCTCTGTGTTCTCCGCTGTGTCCTTCTGGGTCCCCCGCTGTGGCCCTGCTGTGGCCCGCTGTGTCCCCGCTGTGTCCCACTGTGTCACCGCAGTGTCCCCGCTGTGTGCTGCTGAGTCCCTGCTGTGTCCCGCTGTGTCCAGCTGTGTCCCCCGCTGTATCCCCGCTGTGTCCCCCGCTGTGTCCTCGCTGTGTCACCGCTCTGTCCCGCTGTGTCCCTCGCTGTGACCCCACTGTGTCCCCGCTGTGTCCCGCTGTGTCCCTCGCTGTGTCCCCGCTGTGTCCCGCTGTGTCCCCACTATGTCGCCCGTTGTGTCCCCTGTGTCCCCGCTGTGACCCGCTGTGTCCCCACTGTGTCCCCCTATGTCCCGCTGTGTCCCAGCTGTGTCCCCCGCTCTGTCCCCTGCTGGGTCCCTCTGTGTCCCCCGCTGTGTCTCACTGTGTCCCTTCTGTATGCCGCTGTGTCCCTCGCTGTGTCCCCCGCTGTGTCCCGCTGTGTCCCCCGCTATGTCCCGCTGTGTATCGCTGTGTCCGCCGCTGTGTACCGCTGTGTCCCCGCTGTGTCCCCCGCTGTGTCCCGCTTGTCCCCGCTGTCCCCCACTCTGTCCCCGCTTTGTCCCACTGTGTCCCCGCTGTGTCCTCGCTGTGTCCCCCGCTGTTGCCCCGCTGTGTCCCGCTCTGTCCCCGCTGTGTTCGCGCTGTGTCCCCGCTGTGTCCCCCGCGGTGCCCAGCTGTGTCCCCGCTGTGTCCCCCGCTGTGTCCCCCACTGTGTCCGGCTGTGTCCCCCACTGTGTCCCGCTGTGTATCGCTGTATTCTCCGCTGTGTCCCTCTGGGTCCCCCGCTGTGGCCCGCTGTGTCCCCGCTGTGTCCCGCTGTGTCACCGCAGTGTCCCCGTTGTGTGCCGCTGAGTCCCTGCTGTGTCCCGCTGTGTCGAGCTGTGTCCCCCGCTGTGTCCCCTGCTGTGTCCCGCTGTGTCCCCGCTGTGTCCCCCTCTCTGTACCCGCTGTGTCCCCGTTGTCCCCTGGTGTGTCCCTGCTGTCCCCTGCTGTGTCCCGCTGTGACCCACTGTGTCCCCTCTGTCCCCCGCTGTGTCCCGCTGTGTCCCTCTGTATTCTCCGCTGTGTCCCTCTGGGTCCCCCGCTGTGGCCCCGCTGTGTCCCGCTGTGTCCCCGCTGTGTCCCGCTGTGTCACCACAGTGTACCCGCTGTGTCCCGCTGAGTCCCTTCTGTGTCCCGCTGCGTCCAGCTGTGTCCCCCGCTGTGTCCCCGCTGTGTCCCCCTCTGTGTCTCCCGCTGTGTCCGGCTGTGTCCCCCGCTATGTCCCGCTGTGTATCGCTGTGTCCGCCGCTGTGTCCCGCTGTGTCCCCGCTGTGTCCCGCTGTGTCGCCCTCTGTGTCCCGCTGAGTTCCGCTTTGTCCCCCTCTGTGTCCCCGCTCTATCCCGCTGTGTCCCCCTCTGTGTCCCCGCTGTGTCCCCTCTGTGTCTCGCTGTGTCCTCGCTTGTCCCCTGCTGTGTCCTGTTTTGTCCCCCGCTGTGTCACCCCGCTGTGTCCCGCTGTGTCCCCCTTGCCCCCCGGTGAATCCTTGGTGTCCCCCGCTGTGTCCCCCACTGTGTCCCGCTGTGTCCCGCTATGTCCCGCTGTGTCCCCGCTGTGTCCCCCACTGTGACACCGCTGTGTCCCCATTGTGTTCTCCCGCTGTGTCCCGCTGTGTCCCCCCGCT
>NW_012288953.1:0-11767 GCF_000151885.1 Dipodomys ordii | reverse complement strand
TCGCTGTGTCTCGCTGTGTCCCCCGCTGTGTCCCCCGCTGTGTCCTGCTGTGTCCCCCTGTGTCCCCCGCTGTGTCCCGCAGTGTTCCCCGCTGAGGCCCCCTTTTGTGTCCCCGCTGTGTCCTGCTGTGTCCCCCGCTGTGTCCCCTGCTGTGTCGCGCTGTGTCCCCGCTGTGTCCCCGTTGTCCCCTGCTGTGTCCCCCGCTGTGTCCCGCTGTGTCCCGCTGTGTCCCCTCTGTCCCCCGCTGTGTCCCGCTGTGTCCCTCTGTGTTCTCCGCTGTGTCCCTCTGGGTCCCCCGCTGTGGCCCCGCTGTGTCCCGATGTGTCCCCGCTGTGTCCCGCTGTGTCACCACAGTGTACCAGCTGTGTCCCGCTGAGTCCCTGCTGTGTCCCGCTGTGTCCAGCTGTGTCCCCTGCTGTATCCGCGCTGTGTCCCCTGCTGTGTCCCGCTGTGTCCCTCTCTGTCCCATGCTGTGTCCCCCGCTGTGTCCCCGCTGTGTCACCGCTGTGTCCCACTGTGTCCCTCGCTGTGTTCCCCATTGTGTCCCCACTGTGTCCCGCTGTGTCCCTCGCTGTGTCCCCGCTGTGTCCCACTGTGTCCCCGCTGTGTCCCCCGTTGTGTCCCTCTGTTTCCCCGCTGTGTCCCGCTGTGTGCCCACTGTGTCCCCGCTGTGTTCCACGCTGTGTCCCACTGTGTCCCCTCTGTGTCCCTGCTGTGTCCCCTGCTGTGTCCCGCTGTGTCCGCTGTGTTCCGCTGTGGCCCCCGCTGTGTCCCCGCTGTGTCCCGATGTGTCCCGCTGTATCCCCTGCTTTGTCCCGCTGTGTCCCCACTGTGTAAACCTCTGTGTCCCCGCTGTGTCCCGCTGTGTCCAGCTCTGTCCCCCGCTGTGTCCTCGTTGTGTCCCGCTATGTGCAAGCTGTGTCCCCTCTTTGTCCCCTGCTGTGTACCTGCTCTGTCCCCCGCTGTGTCCCGCTGTGTCCCAGCTGTGTCCCGCTGTGTCACCGCAGTGTACCCGCTGTGTCCCAGCTGTGTCCCGCTGTGTCACCACAGTGTACCAGCTGTGTCCCGCTGAGTCCCTGCTGTGTCCCGCTGTGTCCAGCTGTGTCCCCCGCTGTATCCCCGCTGTGTCCCCTGCTGTGTCCCGCTGTGTCCCGCTGTGTCCCTCTCTGTCCCATGCTGTGTCCCCTGCTGTGTCCCCGCTGTGTCACCGCTGTGTCCCACTGTGTCCCCCGCTGTGTCCCCCACTGTGTCCCCGCTGTGTCCCGCTGTGTCCCTCGCTGTGTCCCCGCTGTGTCCTGCTTTGTCCCCGCTGTGTCCCTCGTTGTGTCCCTCTGTGTCCCCGCTGTGTCCCGCTGTGTGCCCACTGTGTCCCCGCTGTGTTCCACGCTGTGTCCCACTGTGTCCCCTCTGTGTCCCTGCTGTGTCCCCTGCTGTGTCCCGCTGTGTACCGCTGTGTCCCCGCTGTGTCCCGCTGTGTCCCGCTGTGTCCCCCCTGTGTCCACCTCTGTGTCCCCGCTGTGTCTCGCTGTGTCCATCTCTGTCCCCCGCTGTGTCCTCGCTGTGTCCCGGTATGTGCAATCTGTGTCCCCTCTTTGTCCCCCGCTGTGTCCCCGCTCTGTCCCCCGCTGTGTCCCGCTGTGTCCCAGCTGTGTCCCCCTGTGTCACCGCAGTGTACCCGCTGTGTCCCGCTGAGTCCCTGCTGTGTCCCGCTGTGTCCAGCTGTGTCCCCCGCTGTATCCCCTCTGTGTCCCCTGCTGTGTCCCGCTGTGTCTCGATGTGTCCCTCTCTGTCCCACGCTGTGTCCCCCGCTGTGTCCCCGCTGTGTCACCGCTGTGTCCCACTGTGTCCCCAGCTGTGTCCCCCACTGGGTCCCTGCTGTGTCGCGCTGTGTCCCTCGATGTGTCCCCGCTGTGTCCCGCTGTGCCCCCGCTCTGTCCTCCCTTGTGTCCCTCTGTGACCCGCTGTGTCCTGCTGTGTCCCCACTGTGTCCCCCTATGTCCTGCTGTGTCCCGCTGTGTCCCTGCTGTATCCCCGCTGTGTCCCACGCTGTGTCCCACTGTGTCCCCTCTGTGTCCCTGCTGTGTCGCCCGCTGTGTCCCCACTATGTCCTGCTGTGTCCCGCTGTGTCCCCGCTGTGTCCCCGCTGTGTCCTGCTGTGTCCCCCGCTGTGTCCCCCGCTGTGTCCCGCTGTGTCCCCACTGTGTCCTCCTTTGTCCTGCTGTGTCCCGCTTTGTCCCCGCTGTGTCACATGCTGTGTCCCACTGTGTCCCCGCTGTGTCCACCTCTGTGTCTCCCGCTGTGTCCCGCTGTGTCCTGCTGTGTTCCGCTGTGTCTCCCGCTGTGTCCCCGCTGTGTCCCAATGTGTCCCCGCTGTGTCCACCTCTGTGTCCCTGCTGTGTCCCGCTGTGTCCAGCTGTGTCCCCTGCTGTGTCCTCGCAGTGTCCCGCTATGTCCAAGCTGTGTCCCCTCTTTGTCCAACGCTGTGTCCCCGCTGTGTCCCCCGCGGTGCCCCGCTTTGTCCCCGCTGTGTCCCCCGCTGTGTCCCCTGCTGTGTCCGGCTGTGTCCCCCGCTATGTCCTGCTGTGTATCGCTGTGTCCGCCGCTGTGTCCCGCTGTGTCCCGCTGTGTCCCCCGATGTGTCCCGCTGTGTCCCCCGATGTATCCCGCTGAGTCCTGCTGTGTCCCTCTCTGTGTCCCCGCTCTGTCCCGCTGTGTCCCCCGCTCTGTCCCCGCTGTGTCCCCGCTGTGTTCCGCTGTGTCCTCACTTGTCCCCTGCTGTGTCCCGCTCTATCCCCTTGCTGTTTCCCGCTGTGTCCCCCGCTGTGTCCCCCGCTTTGTCCTGCTGTGTCCCCATTGTCCCCCGGTGTGTCCCCGCTGTCCCTTGCTGTGTCCCCCGCTATGTCCCGCTGTGTCCCTCTGTGTTCTTCGCTGTGTCCCTCTGGGTCCCCCGCTGTGGACCTGCTGTGGCTTGCTGTGTCCCCGCTGTGTCCCGCTGTGTCACCTCAGTGTCCCCGCTGTGTCCCACTGAGTCCCTGCTGTGTCCCGCTGTGTCCAGCTGTGTCCCCCGCTGTATCCCCGCTGTGTCCCCCACTGTGTCCCCGCTGTGTCACCGCTCTGTCCCGCTGTGTCCCTCGCTATGTCCCCCACTGTGTCCCCGCTGTGTCCCGCTGTGTCCCACCTGTGTCCCCCGCTCTGTCCCCCGCTGGGTCCCGCTGTGTCCCCCGCTGTGTCTCACTGTGTCCCCGCTATATCCCGCTGTGTCCCTCGCTGTGTCCCCCGCTGTGTCCCGATGTGTCCCCCGCTATGTCCCGCTGTGTATCGCTGTGTCCGCCGCTGTGTCTCGCTGTGTCCCCACTGTGTCCCCCGCTGTGTCCCGCTGTGTCGCCCTCTGTGTCCCGATGAGTGCCGCTGTGTCCCCCTCTGTGTCCCCGCTCTATCCCGCTGTGTCCCCCTCTGTGTCCCGCTGTGTCCCCGCTGTGTCCCCGATGTGTTCCCACTGTGTCCCGCTGTGTCCTCGCTTGGCCCCTGCTGTGTCCTGTTGTGTCCCCCGCTGTGTCCCCCGCTGTGTCCCGCTGTGTCTCCTTTGTCCCCCGGTGTGTCCTTGCTGTCCCCTGCTGTGTCCCCCACTGTGTCCCGCTGTGTCCCGCTATGTCCAGCTGTGTCCCCGCTTTGTCCCCCACTGTGACACCGCTGTGTCCCCGTTATGTCCCACGCTGTGTCCCGCTGTGTCCCTCGCTGTTTCCCGCTGTGTACCTGCTGTGTCCCGCTCTGTCACGCTGTGTTCCCGTTTGTTCCCCGCTGTGTCCCCACTGTGTCCTCACTGTGTCCTCGCTGTGTCCCACTCTGTCCTCGCTGTGTCCCCCGCTGTGTTCCGCTGTGTCCCCCGCTGTGTCCTGCTGTGTCCCGCTGTTTCCCGCTTTGTGTCTCTCTGTGTACACCGCTGTGTCCCCGCTGTGTCCCGTTGTGTCCTACTGTGTCCTCGCTTGTCCCCTGCTGTGTCCCGCTGTGTCCCCCGCTGTGTCCCCCGCTTTGTCCCGCTATGTCCCCCTTGTTCCCTGCTGTGTCCCTGCTGTCCCCTGCTGTGTCCCCGCTGTGTTCCGCTGTGTCCCGCTGTGTCCTCCGCTTTGTCCCCCGCTGTGTCCCGCTGTGTCCCCCTGTGTCCCCCGCTGTGTCCCGCAGTGTCCCCCGATGAGGCCCCCGCTGTGTCCCCGCTGTGTCCGGCTGTGTCCCCCGCTGTGTCCCCTGCTGTGTCCCACTGTGTCCCCGCTGTGTCCCCCTCTCTGTCCCCGCTGTGTCCCCGTTGTCCCCTGGTGTGTCCCCGCTGTCCCCTGCTGTGTCCCGCTGTGTCCTGCTGTGTCCCCCGCTGTTTCCCGCTGTGTACCTGCTGTGTCCCGCTCTGTCACGCTGTGTTCCCGCTTTGTTCCCCGCTGTGTCCCCACTGTGTCCTCGCTGTGTCCTCACTGTGTCCCACTGTGTCCTCGCTGTGTCCCCCGCTGTGTCCCGCTGTGTCCCCCGCTGAGTCCCGCTGTGTCCCTCGCTGTGTCCCCCAGTGTGTCCCCGCTGTGTACCGCTGTGTCCCTCGCTGTGTCCCCGCTGTGTCCCGCTGTGTCCCCGCTATGTCGCCCGTTGTGTCCCGCTGTGTCCCCGCTGTGTCCCGCTGTGTCCCCGCTGTGTCCCCCTATGTCCCGCTGTGTCCCGCTGTGTCCCAGCTATGTCCCCGCTCTGTCCCCCGCTGGGTCCCGCTGGGTCCCCCGCTGTGTCTCACTGTGTCCCTGCTGTATCCCGCTGTGTCCCTCACTGTGTCCCACGCTGTGTCCCGCTGTGTCCCCCGCTATGTCCCTGTGTGTATCGCTGTGTCCGCTGCTGTGTCCCACTGTGTCCCGCTGAGTGCTGCTGTGTCCCCCTCTGTGTCCCCGCTCTATCCCGCTGTGTCCCCCTCTGTATCCCCGCTGTGTCCCCGCTGTGTCCCCGCTCTGTCCCCACTGTGTCGCGTGGTGTCCTTGCTTGTCCCCTGCTGTGTCCTGTTGTGTCCCCCGCTGTGTCCCCCGCTGTGTCCCGCTGTGTCCCCCTTGTCCCCCGGTGTGTCCTTGGTGTCCCCCGCTGTGTCCCCCACTGTGTCCCGCTGTGTCCCGCTATGTCCCGCTGTGTCCCCGCTGTGTCCCCCACTGTGACACCGCTGTGTCCCCGTTGTGTCCCCCGCTGTGTCCCGCTGTGTCCCGCTGTATCCTCCGCTGTGTCCCGCTGTTTCCACGCTGTATCCACCTCTGTGTCCCCGCTGTGTCCCGCTGTGTCCAGCTGTGTCCCCCGCTGTGTCCTCGCTGTGTCCCGCTATGTCCAAGATGTGTCCCCTCTTTGTCCCCCACTGTGTCCCCGCTGTGTCCCACGCTGTGTCCCACTGTGTCCCCGCTGTGTCCCCCTGTGTAACCGCAGTGTACCCTCTGTGTCCCGCTGAGTCCCTGCTGTGTCCCGCTGTGTCCAGCTGTGTCCCCCGCTGTATCCCCGCTGTGTCCCCTGCTGTGTCCCACTGTGTCCCGCTGTGCCCCTCTCTGTCCCACGCTGTGTCCCCCGCTGTGTCCCCGCTGTGTCACCGCTGTGTCCCACTGTGTCCTCCGATGTGTCCCCCACTGTGTCCCCGCTGTGTCCCACTGTGTCCCTCGCTGTGTCCCCGCTGTGTCCCACTGTGTCCCCGCTGTGTCACCCTTTGTGTCCCTCTGTGTCCCCGCTGTGTCCCGCTGTGTCCACACTGTGTCTTCCTATGTCCTGCTGTGTACCGCTGTGTCCCCGTTGTGTCACATGCTGTGTCCCACTGTGTCCCCGCTGTGTCCCCGCTGTGTCCCGCTGTGTCCTGCTGTGTTCCGCTGTGTCCCCGCTGTGTCCCGCTGTGTCCCACTGTGTCCCAATGTGTCCCCGCTGTGTCCATCTCTGTGTCCCTGCTGTGTCCCGCTGTGTCCAGCTGTGTCCCCCGCTGTGTCCTCGCAGTGTCCCGCTATGTCCAAGCTGTGTCCCCTCTTTGTCCAACACTGTGTCCCCGCTGTGTCCCCCGCGGTGCCCCGCTTTGTCCCCGCTGTGTCCCCTGCTGTGTCCCCCGCTGTTTCCGGCTGTGTCCCCCGCTATGTCCCGCTGTGTATCGCTGTGTCCGCCGCTGTGTCCCGCTGTGTCCCCGCTGTATCCCCTGCTGTGTCCCCCGCTGTGTCCCCCGCTGTTTCCAGCTGTGTCCCCCGCTATGTCCCGCTGTGTATCGCTGTGTCCCCCGATGTGTCCCGCTGAGTCCTGCTGTGTCCCCCTCTGTGTCCCCGGTCTGTCCCGCTGTGTCCCCCGCTGTGTCCCCGCTGTGTCCCCGCTATGTCCCCGCTGTGTCCTGCTGTGTCCTCTCTTGTCCCCAGCTGTGTCCTGCTCTATCCCCTGCTCTGTCCCCCGTTGTGTCCCGCTGTGTCCCCGTTGGCCCCCGGTGTGTCCCTGCTGTCCCCCGCTTTGTCCCCCTCTGTGTCCCCACTGTGTCCCCATTGTGCTCAGGTGTTCCCGCTGTCCCCCGCTGTGTCCCCCGCTGTGTCCCCATTATGTCCCGCTATGTCCTGCTGTGTTCTCTCTGTGTCCCCCGCTGTGTCCCCGCTGTGTCCCCGCTGTGTCCCGCTGTGTCCCGCTGTGTCCCCGCTGTGCCCCACTGTGTCCCGCTGTGTCCCACTGTGTCCCCCGCTGTGTCCCCGCTGTGTCCCCGCTATGTCACGCTGTGTCCCGCTGTGTCCTCACTGTGTCCCGCTGTGTCCCGCTGTGTACTCCGCTGTGTCCCGCTGTGTATCCGCTGTGTCCTCACTGTGTCCCGCTGTGTACTCCGCTGTGTCCCGCTGTGTCCCGCTGTGTCCCCGCTGTGTCCCTGTTGTGTCCCCCGCTGTGTCCCGCTGTGTCCCCGCTGTCCCCCACTGTGTCCCGCTGTGTCTCCCGCTGTGTCCCGCTGTGTCCCTGCTGTATCCCACTGTGTCCCTCGCTGTGTCCCCCGCTGTGTCCCGCTGTGTCCCCCACTATGTCTCGCTGTGTATCGCTGTGTCCTCCGCTGTGTCCCCGCTGTATCCCCTGCTGTGTCACGATGTGTCCCCCTCTGTGTCCCGCTGAGTGCCGCTGTGTCACCCTCTGTGTCCCCGCGCTATCCCGCTGTGTGCCCACTGTGTCCCACTATATCCTGCTGTGTCCCGCTGTGTCCCCGCTGTGTCCCCGCTGTGTCCCACGCTGTTTCCAGCTGTGTCCCCGCTGTGTCCGGCTGTGTCCCCCGCTGTGTCCCCTGCTGTGTACCGCTGTGTCCCCGATGTGTCCCCCTCTGTGTCCCCGCTCTGTCCCCGTTGTCCCCAGGTGTGTCCCCGCTGTCCCCGCTGTGTCCCCCGCTGTGTCACTCTGTGTCCCTGCTGTGTCCCCAATGTTTCCCGCTGTGTCCCCGCTGTGTCCCTCTGTGTCCCCTCTGTGTCCCCGCTGTGTCCTGCTTTGTCACGCTGTGTTCCCGCTTTGTTCCCCCTGTGTCCCCGCTGTGTCCCCGCTGTGTCCTCGCTGTGTCCCACAGTATCCTCGCTGTGTCCCCGCTGTGTCCCGCTGTGTCCCCCGCTGTGTCCCGCTGTGTTCCGCTCTGTCCCCCTTTGTGTCTCTCTGTGTCCACCGCTGTGTCCCCGCTGTGTCCCCGCTGTGTCCCGCTGTGTCCTCGCTTGTCCCCTGCTGTGTCCCGCTGTGTCCCCCGTTGTGTCCCCCGCGTTGTCCTGCTGTGTCCCCATTGTCCCATGGTGTGTCCCCGCTGTCCCTTGCTGTGTCCCCCGCTATGTCCCGCTGTGTCCCGCTGTATCCCCTCTGTCGCCCGCTGTGTCCCGCTGTGTCCCTCTGTGTTCTCCGCTGTGTCCTTCTGGGTCCCCCGCTGTGGCCCTGCTGTGGCCCGCTGTGTCCCCGCTGTGTCCCACTGTGTCACCGCAGTGTCCCCCTGTGTGCTGCTGAGTCCCTGCTGTGTCCCGCTGTGTCCAGCTGTGTCCCCCGCTGTATCCCCGCTGTGTCCCCCGCTGTGTCCCCGCTGTGTCACCGCTCTGTCCCGCTGTGTCCCTCGCTGTGACCCCACTGTGTCCCCGCTGTGTCCCGCTGTGTCCCTCGCTGTGTCCCCACTGTGTCCCGCTGTGTCCCCGCTATGTCGCCCGTTGTGTCCCCTGTGTCCCCGCTGTGTCCCGCTGTGTCCCCACTGTGTACCCCTATGTCCCGCTGTGTCCCAGCTGTGTCCCCCGCTCTGTCCCCCGCTGGGTCCCTCTGTGTCCCCCGCTGTGTCTCACTGTGTCCCTGCTGTATGCCGCTGTGTCCCTCGCTGTGTCCCCCGCTGTGTCCCGCTGTGTCCCCCGCTATGTCCCGCTGTGTATCGCTGTGTCCGCCGCTGTGTACCGCTGTGTCCCCGCTGTGTCCCCCGCTGTGTCCCGCTTGTCCCCGCTGTCCCCCACTCTGTCCCCGCTTTGTCCCGCTGTGTCCCCGCTGTGTCCTCGCTGTGTCCCCCGCTGTTGCCCCGCTGTGTCCCGCTCTGTCCCCGCTGTGTTCGCGCTGTGTCCCCGCTGTGTCCCCCGCGGTGCCCAGCTGTGTCCCCGCTGTGTCCCCCGCTGTGTCCCCCGCTGTGTCCGGCTGTGTCCCCCACTATGTCCCGCTGTGTATCGCTGTATTCTCCGCTGTGTCCCTCTGGGTCCCCCGCTGTGGCCCGCTGTGTCCCCGCTGTGTCCCGCTGTGTCACCGCAGTGTCCCCGTTGTGTGCCGCTGAGTCCCTGCTGTGTCCCGCTGTGTCGAGCTGTGTCCCCCGCTGTGTCCCCTGCTGTGTCCCGCTGTGTCCCCGCTGTGTCCCCCTCTCTGTACCCGCTGTGTCCCCGTTGTCCCCTGGTGTGTCCCTGCTGTCCCCTGCTGTGTCCCGCTGTGACCCGCTGTGTCCCCTCTGTCCCCCGCTGTGTCCCGCTGTGTCCCTCTGTGTTCTCCGCTGTGTCCCTCTGGGTCCCCCGCTGTGGCCCCGCTGTGTCCCGCTGTGTCCCCGCTGTGTCCCGCTGTGTCACCACAGTGTACCCGCTGTGTCCCGCTGAGTCCCTTCTGTGTCCCGCTGTGTCCAGCTGTGTCCCCCGCTGTGTCCCCGCTGTGTCCCCCTCTGTGTCTCCCGCTGTGTCCGGCTGTGTCCCCCACTATGTCCCGCTGTGTATCGCTGTGTCCGCCGCTGTGTCCCGCTGTGTCCCCGCTGTGTCCCGCTGTGTCGCCCTCTGTGTCCCGCTGAGTTCCGCTTTGTCCCCCTCTGTGTCCCCGCTCTATCCCGCTGTGTCCCCCTCTGTGTCCCCGCTGTGTCCCCTCTGTGTCCCGCTGTGTCCTCGCTTGTCCCCTGCTGTGTCCTGTTGTGTCCCCCGCTGTGTCCCCCGCTGTGTCCCGCTGTGTCCCTCTTGCCCCCCGGTGTGTCCTTGGTGTCCCACGCTGTGTCCCCCACTGTGTCCCGCTGTGTCCCGCTATGTCCCGCTGTGTCCCCGCTGTGTCCCCCACTGTGACACCGCTGTGTCCCCATTGTGTTCTCCGCTGTGTCCCGCTGTGTCCCCCGCTGTTTCCCGCTGTGTACCTGCTGTGTCCCGCTCTGTCCCGCTGTGTTCCCGCTTTGTTCCCCGCTGTGTCCCCACTGTGTCCTCGCTGTGTCCCACTGTATCCTCGCTGTGTCCCCCGCTGTGTCCCGCTGTGTCCCCCGCTGTGTCCCGCTGTGTCCCGCTGTTTCCCACTTTGTGTCTCTCTGTGTACACCGCTGTGTCCCCGCTGTGTCCCGCTGTGTCTCACTGTGTCCTCGCTTGTCCCCTTCTGTGTCCCGCTGTGTCCCCCGCTGTGTCCCCCGCTTTGTTCCGCTGTGTCCCCATTGTCCTCTGCTGTGTCCCTGCTGTCTCCTGCTGTGTCCCCGCTGTGTTCCACTGTGTCCCCCGCTTTGTCCCCCGCTGTGTCCCGCTGTGTCCCCCCTGTGTCCCCCGCTGTGTCTGCAGTGTCCCCCAATGAGGCCCCCGCTGTGTCCCCGCTGTGTCCGGCTGTGTCCCCCCCTGTGTCCCTTGCTGTGTCCCGCTGTGTCCCCACTGTTTCCCCCTTTGTGACCCCGCTGTGTCCCCGTTGTCCCCTAGTGTGTTCACGCTGTCCCGTGCTGTGTCCCCACTGTGTCCCGCTGTGTCCAGCTGTGTTCCCCGCTGTGTCCTCACTGTGTCCCGCTATGTCCAAGCTGTGTCCCCTCTTTGTCCCCCGCTGTGTCCCTGCTGTGTCCCACGCTGTGTCCCACTGTGTCCTCGCTGTGTCCCCCTCTGTTTCCCGCTGTGTCCCCCACTGTGTCCCGCTGTGTCCCCCACTGTATCCCTGCTGTGTCCCCTGCTGTGTCCCGCTGTATCCCGCTGTGCCCCTCTCTGTCCCACACTGTGTCCCTCGCTGTGTCCCCGCTGTGTCACCGCTGTGTCCCACTGTGTCCCCCGATGTGTCCCCCACTGTGTCCCCGCTGTGTCCCGCTGTGTCCCCACTGTGTCACCCGTTGTGTCCCTCTGTGTCCCCGCTGTGTGCCGCTGTGTCCCCACTGTGTCCTCCTATGTTCTGCTGTGTCCCGCTGTGTCCCCGCTGTGTCACATGCTGTGTCCCACTGTTTCTCCGCTGTGTCCCCGCTGTGTCCCCCGCTGTGTCCCGCTGTGTCCTGCTGTGTTCCGCTGTGTCTCCCACTGTGTCCCCGCTGTGTCCCGCTGTGTCCCGCTGTGTCTCGCTGTGTCCCAATGTGTCCCCGCTGTGTCCACATCTGTGTCCCTGCTGTGTCCCGCTGTGTCCAGCTGTGTCCCCCGCTGTGTCCTCGCAGTGTCCCGCTATGTCCAAGCTGTGTCCCCTCTTTGTCCAACGCTGTGTCCCCGCTGTGTCCCCCGCGGTGCCCCGCTTTGTCTCCGCTGTGTCCCTCGCTGTGTACCCCTCTGTGTCCGGCTGTGTCCCCCACTATGTCCCGCTGTGTATCGCTGTGTCCGCTGATGTGTCCCGCTGTGTCCCCGCTGTGTCCCCCGCTGTGTCCCGCTGTGTCCCCCGATTTGTCCCGCTGAGTCCCGCTGTGTCCCCCTCTGTGTCCCCGCTCTGTCCCGTTGTGTCCCCCGCTGTGTCCCCGCTGTGTCCCCGCTGTGTCCCGCTGTGTCCTCGCTTGTCCCCTGCTGTGTCCTGCTCTGTCCCCCGTTGTGTCCCGCTGTGTCCCCGTTGGCCCCCGGTGTGTCCCTGCTCTCCTCCGCTTTGTCCACCTCTGTGTCCCCGCTGTGTCCCCATTGTGCTCAGGTTTTTCCCCGCTGTCCCCTGCTGTGTCCCCGCTGTGTCCCCGCTGTGTCACCGCTGTGTCCCGCTGTGTCCCGCTGTGTCCCCGCTGTGTCCCCACTGTGTCCCGCTGTGTCCCCCGCTGTGTCCCCGCTGTGTCCCCGCTATGTCCAGCTGTGTCCCGCTGTGTCCTCGCTGTGTCCTGCTGTGTCCTCCGCTGTGTCCCGCTGTGTATCCGTTGTGTCCCCGCTGTGTCCCGCTGTGTCCCCCGCTGTGTCCTCCTGTGTCCCTGCTGTGTCCCCGATGTGTCCTGCTGTGTCCCCTGTGTGTTCCCGCTGTGTCCCCCCTGTGCCCCGCTGTGTCACGCTGTGTCTTCGCTGTGTCCCCCACTGTGTCCCCGCGAGTCCCCGCTGTGTCCCGCTTTGATCCTCAGTGTTCCCCGCTGTGTCCCTGCTACGTCCCGCTGTGTCCCCGCTGTGTCCGCTGTGTCCAGCTGTGTCCCCCGCTG
>NW_012288952.1:0-1324 GCF_000151885.1 Dipodomys ordii | reverse complement strand
TAGGTATTGATAGATGAAGGTTACAACACTCCCGCTAAGACACTTAGAAATGAACCAGCTTTCATGACCAGAAAGTCTACTTAATGAAAAGGCCTAACCAGAACACATCACATAACCGAGTGATGTGGGTATGACACAGCTCTATGGCCAAAGCCAGGTATCAAATGGCACCCATGTCACTAGTGTATTTCTGAGAGGAAGGGGAGGTAGCAGATACAATTCCTACACGGCAGACTGAGAATAAAAGAATACGCTGAGGATAGGAAGGGCCTTCGGAAGACAGTTTCTAGGTGTAGAGTTGGGAACTAAAATCCTAACTCTGATCCCCATAATCAGCCTACCTTCCAGAGCACCTCCCAGCCGTGGTCCACAATCCGACTGTACTCTCAGGTGAGCATGTTCCTGTCCATGACACCAGCACAACTGCACAGTCCAGGTGAGCATGTTCCTGTCCATGACACCAGCACAACTGCACAGTCCAGGTGAGCATGTTCCTGTCCATGACAACAGCACAGCTGCACAGTCCAGGTGAGCATGTTCCTGTCCATGACAACAGCACAGCTGCACAGTCCAGGTGAGCATGTTCCTGTCCATGACACCAGCACAGCTGCACAGTCCAAGTGAGCATGTTCCTGTCCATGACAACAGCACAGCTGCACAGTCCAGGTGAGCATGTTCCTGTCCATGACACCACAGCTGCACAGTCCAGGTGAGCATGTTCCTGTCCATGACACCACAGCTGCACAGTCCAGGTGAGCATGTTCCTGTCTATGACAACAGCACAGCTGCACAGTCCAGGTGAGCATGTTCCTGTCCATGACACCACAGCTGCACAGTCCAGGTGAGCATGTTCCTGTCTATGACAACAGCACAGCTGCACAGTCCAGGTGAGCATGTTCCTGTCCATGACACCACAGCTGCACAGTCCAGGTGAGCATGTTCCTGTCCATGACAACCCCACAGCTGCACAGTCCAGGTGAGCCCTGTTCCGGTCCCTCACATGACCGTAACTGCACTGACCAGGTTTGTGATAAGTTCCAGTCTGATTTAAAGGACATGAGATCTTGCAAAAATGTGAGGAAACACAGGTTATGAAACTCTGTGGTATTGTCATTCATAGAGACAAGAGGAATTGAATCGTCTAGAAATAAGCCTTCACATCCACAATGAATTTTAACATTATTTAGTAGAGAACTCTGTTTCAATAAATGGTACTAGAAAACTGGGTATTTACATATAAAAGAATAAAGAGATGTACTTTCTACCATATTCAAAAATTAACTGACAATGGATCAAAGATCTGCATTTAAGAAGTAAAACTATA
>NW_012288951.1:0-822 GCF_000151885.1 Dipodomys ordii | reverse complement strand
TGGTGAGAAGATGGGGGGGGGGAATGGCACCTCCCGGCCCGCGCCGGGGAAGCGGCGGCTGGAACAGCTGGCTGGGGAGCCGCTTGCATGCCTCGGGGGTTTTTTCTCTTCCTTTCCATCACCCCTTCCCCCAATCCATTCTTGCCGCCCTCCCCCCCTCCCGTCCTTCCCGCCCTCCCCCTTCCGCGGCAGTGCGGCGCGGCCTGGGGCTCCCGGGCCCCCGCGGGCGGCTGGTGAGGCGGTCGCAGGCGGGGTCTCCGCGTGGGGGAGTCCGGGCGCCGCAGCGCAGCAGCCGCCGGGGCGTCCGGGGAGTCTAAAAACATGAGAATACACATTTTTGGGGGGGGCACTTGCTGCAGTCGGAGGAGGGGGGAGCCAGAGAGGGGGAGCCTCCCGCCCTCCCTCCGGCTCCGTCCACGCCCTGCGCAGCTGGGCGCCGCTGACCTCGCGGGGCGGAGACCCCGGCCCCGGGCTGCGCGTCCCTCGGCGGGGCCGCGGGTCTCGGGGAGCGGGGCGGGGGGGGTCGCGGGGGGGAACACGGAGCCCCGAGTGGGGAGCGGTGGGAGGGGTCTGCGCCGGAAGTGCGCGGGCTCATCCGAGCGGGGCCCCCGCGCTGCCAACCGGCCGCCGGCGCCGCGCAGGCCGCCGCTGTCAGAAGCCCAAGGCGGCGCCGCGGCCACGCCGGCCGCGTGCGGGCTCTGGGCCCTCGGGGACACGGTCCTGCCCTGCCTGTCCTCGGTGTTCACCTCCTGCTCCCCTCCCTCCCCCTGCGTCTTTAATGGAGGTGTTGTATTTTTTTTTATTTGTCCTGAAAATCATTCG
>NW_012288950.1:0-1952 GCF_000151885.1 Dipodomys ordii | reverse complement strand
TCATGTGTCTCCGGCTGTATCCGGCTGTGTCCCGCTGTGTCCCCTGCTGTGTCCTTGCTGTGTCCCCGCTGTGTCCCGCTGTGTCCCGCAGTGTCCCAGCTGTGTCCCGCTGTGTCACCGCTGTGTACCGCTGTGTCCTCGCTGTGTCCCCCGCTGTCTCCCGCTCTGTCCCCCGCTGTGTCTCACGCTTTATCCCATCTGTGTCCCACTCTGTCCCGCTGTGTCCCGCTGTGTCCACCACTGTGTCCCTTTGTGTCCCCAGCTGTGTAACCTGCTGTGTAACGCTGTGAATCCCGCTGTATCGAGGCTGTGTCCCGCTGGGTCCCTCTCTGTCCTTGCTCTGTTATTCGTGTTGTCCCTCTCTGTCCCGCACTGTGTCCCCTGCTCTGTCCTACTGTGTCCCCCGCTGTGTCCCGTTTTGTCCCGCTGTGTCCCCCGCTGTGTCCCTGCTGTGTCCCTGCTGTGTCCCCGCTGTGTCACGCTGTGTCCTGCTGTGTCCCGTTGTGTCCTGCTGTAACCCTGCTGAGTCCCTCTGTGTCCCCGCTGTGTCCTGCTGTGTCGTTGCTCTGTCCTCCGCTGTGTCCCGCTGTGTCCTCTGCTGTGTCCCGCTGTGCCACTCTGTGTCCCGCTGTATCCCGCTGTGACCCCGCTGAGTCCCCGCTGTGTCCCCGCTGTGTCCCCCGCTGTCTCCCACTCTGTCCCCCGCTGTGTCTCACGCTTTGTCCCCGCTGTGTCCCACTGTGACCCGCTGTGTCCCGCTGTGCCCACACTGTGTCCCGTTGTATCCACAGCTATTAATATATACTACCTTACCTTCCATAAAGAGGGCATAGATTTATCCTTCTGTGACTGATGTATGAAAGGGTCTGTTTTCCCACATCTTCTAACATTGGGAATCTTTTTTTTTTAATATTATATTATCCCCTCCCCCCCCAAACAAAGTTTCTGGGCTGGGAATGTGGCCCAGTAGTAGAGTGCTTGCCTAGCATGCATGAAGCCCTGGGTTCGATTCCTCAGTACCACAGACACAGAGAAAGCTGGAAGTGGCGCTGTGGCTCAAGTGGTAGAGTAGAGCAAAAGAAGCTCAGGGACAGCTGGGCGTTGGTAGTTCATGCCTATAATCCTGGCTACTCAGGAGGCGGAGATCTGAGGATCGCAGTTCAAAGCCAGCCAGGTTAGGAAAATCTGTGAGACTCTTTTCTCCAATAAACCACCAGAAAACTGGAAATGGCGCTGTGGCTCAAGTGGTAGAGCACTCGCCTTGAGCTGAAGAGCTGAGGGACAGCGCCCAGGCCCTGAGTTCAAGCCCCAGGACTGGCAAAAAAAAAAAAAGTGTTTCTGGGAGATTTGGGGGTCTCATATGCCATGTGGCATTGCTCCTTGCCGTGGTAGAGATCAGGAAGTGCTGGGCATTTCCTAACTCCTCAGTGGGCATCTGCTTTTCTTGCCAGGCTTTGGGAACTCTGCAGCCTCCAGGGAGGCCAGCACCGAGGCCGGGCGGGCGAGGTTGCTAGAGCGTGTGCTGCAGGATCTCAAGGTGCACAACGCGGTGCTGGTGAGCCCCTCGCTGAGCGGCCTCTACGCCCTGCCATTCCTCATGCAAGGCCACCTCCAGCTACGAGGATTTGTGCCGATTGCACCCACCTCCACCCAGAACTACTCCCAGGAACAATTCTGGGCTGTGAAGGTACTAGAACCTTGACCCTGGTATGCACCATGCTGGGGGTGAGGGGTGGATTTAAGTCTTTCACGGAGGGGGGACAAGGCTCTTGGATGAAAGAGATGGGGTGAGCCAGGAGCTAGTGGCTTCTGCCTGTCATCCTAGCTATTCAGGAGGCTGAGATGGGAGGATCACACGGTTCAAAGCCAGCCCCGGGTAGGAAAGTCTGTGAGACTCTTTTTATTTGTTTTTGTCGGCCGGTGGAGCTTGAACTCTGGGCCTGGGCGCTGTT
>NW_012288949.1:0-2004 GCF_000151885.1 Dipodomys ordii | reverse complement strand
AAGTAGAAAGAGAAGCCGACGAAGAGAAGCAGTACGAGAAGCAGGAGAAGCAGAAGAAGCAGAAGCGGGAGAAGCAGAAGAAGAAGAAACAGAAGAAGGAGAAGGAGCAGAAGCAGAAGGAGAAGGAAAAGCAGAAGGAGAAGCAGAAAGAGAAGCAGGAAAAGCAGAAGAAGCAGAAGCAGGAGAAGCAGAAACAGAAGGAGAAGCAGAAAGAGGAGGGGAAGCAGAAGAAGCAGAAGCAGGAGAAGCAGAAGCATAAGAATCCGAAGAAGCAGAAGCAGAACCTGAAGCAAAAGCAGAAGCAGGAGAAGCAGAAGAAGCAGAATCTGGAGAAACTGAATGAGAAGCTGAAGGAGAAGCAGAAGCTGAAAGAGAATCAAAAGCAGAAGGAGACGCAGAAGAAACAGAAGAAGCAGTAGCAGTTGCAGCAGAAGCAGAAGGAGAAGCAGAAAGAAAAGCAGAAGAACGAGAAGGAGAAGGAGAAACAGAAGGAGAAGCAGAAGGAGAATCAGAAGGAGAAGCAGAAGAAGCAGAAGGAGAAGCAGAAGCAGAAGAAGCAGAAGGAGAAGCAGAAGGAGAAACAGAAGCAGAAGAAGCAGCAGAAGGAGAAGCAGAAGCAGAAGAAGATGCAGAAGGAGAAGCAGGAGAAGCAGAAGCAGAAGGAGAAGTAGAAGTAGGAGAAGGAAGAGCCGCAGAAGAAATAGGAGAAGCAGAAGCAGAATGAAAAGCAGAAAGAGAAGCAGTAGAAGCAGAAGAAGCAGGAAAAGAAGAAGAAGAAGAAAGAGAAGAAGAAGAAGAAGAAGAAGAAGAAGAAGAAGAAGAAGAAGAAGAAGAAAGAAGAAGAAAGAAAAGAAAGGAGAAAGGAGGACGGGAGAAAGAGAAGAAGGAAGGAAGGAAGGAATGGAAGGAAGGAAGGAAGGAAGAAAAGGAGAGAGAAAGAAGTGCAGAAGATAAGGAAGGAGAGAGAATCAGTGAAATTTGAGAAGATCTTACTGTCCACATTGAGTTTGAGATAGCTATAAGACAAAGAAACTGGGGGTGAATTCAAACCAGAAAGAAAACATTTACAGATGAGATTGGTGAAGATGTCATCTATGCTATGCTGGCTTTAGAAGAGATAGAACTGGCCATTTGGGGAGCTTATGAAAGAGTTGGGATAGGAAGACATTAAGTAGTGTTTACCAAGATTTTTAACTTTCACCATGTACAAACAACATTTTGCTCATTTTTCCCTTAAAGTGACTTATTTTGGAAAAAATTGATAATCTGAAGGAAGAGCTTTATTTTAGTGCTATAAATTAATTTTAGTTAGCTGTTTGTAATACACATTAAAATTAAACATCTACTAAAATTTTATTAGTAATAGCTGGAATTTATTGAGTATTTACTATGTGCTGGGAACTGTTCTAAATGTTGTTAATCAATAATCCATTTGCTGTAACATTAATTTTCCCTATTGTGAGTGATGTAAGCATACTAACTAATCTCTATGATACTGCTATGCTAGAAGTATATTGTCTTCCTCATTTTACAAATGGCAGTGCTGTAGTCCCAGAGGAGTTGTGAAACTCTTGTCTTGAATTGTATAACGTATGTAGCAGAGCTGAGCATGGAGCTTTAGGACCCTATATTTAGTTAGTACCTCAACACCTCATCAGTGCATACTTTTGGATGCACATTTGTATCAACTGGAAAGTTTTTGTCTTTTTAATTCTCATATCTAGGTTCCACCCATACGTATTAATCGGAATCTGGTATGAGGCTCTAGAAAACTTCTTAGAAGATTCTTTTACACAGCCATGGGCAAGAAAATAACATCTAGCCACTACAATAAGATCTTCCACTGCCCACAACCACCAGCTCCTAGAAACATGAGTGTAGTACACTTAAAACAAAAAAGAAACAGACAAATGCATGAAGATGTTCAGTAGCAGCTCAAAAATACATGTGGCCCTATCTAGATTGACAGTAGTTCATGTATCTGGTGGGCTTGTTGTGGCCTAC
>NW_012288948.1:0-2268 GCF_000151885.1 Dipodomys ordii | reverse complement strand
GGGGACATTGGATACACAGCGGGGGACAAAGGGGACACAGCGGGTACACAGCGGGGACACAGCGAGGACACAGCGGGACATAGCGGGACACAGCGGGGACAGAGCTGGACATTACGGGGTACACAGCGGGACACTGTGGGGACACAGCGAGGACACAGCGGGACAGCGTGGGACACAGCGGGACACAGCAGGACACAGTGGGACACAGAGGGTGACACAGTGGGACACAGCGGGATACACAGCGAGGACACAGCTGGCCCATCGGGACACAGCGGGGACACAGCTGGACACAGCGGGGTACACAGCGGGACACAGCGGGGACACAGTGAAGACACAACGGGACACAGCGGGAAACAGCAGGACACAGTGGGACACAGCGGGGGACACAGCGAGAACCAGTGCGGGACATAGTGGAGGAACAGCGGGACACAGCGGGGAACACAGCGTGACACAGCGGGAGACAACGGGGACACAGTGGTACACAGCGGGGAACAGAGCAAGGACACAGCGGTACACAGCGGGACACAGCGGGACACAGCGGGGATACAATGGGACACAACAGGACACAGCGGGGTACACAGCGGGACACAGCGGGGACACAGCGGGGACACAGCCGGACACAACGTGGCACAGCGGGGACACAGCAGGGACACAGTGGGGGACACAGCATGTCACAGCGGGGCACAGCGGGGACACAGCAGGGACACAGCGGGGGACACAGCATGTCACAGCGGAACACAGTGGGAGACAGCGGGGACACAGCAGGGGACTCAGCAGGACACAGCGGGGGACACAGCGGAACAGAGAGGGGACACAGAGGGGGACACAGCAGGACTCAGCGGGACACAGCGGGGGGACACAGCGGGACACAGCTGGGGACACAGCAGGGACACAGCGGGACACAGCGGCGGACACAGCGATACACAGTGGGACATAGCGGGGGACAAAGCAGGACACAGCGGGGGACACAGCAAGACACAGCGGGGGACACAGCGGTGTCACAGTGGGGAACACAGCGGGAACACAGCGGGACATAGCGGGACAAAGCGGGGGACACAACAGGACACAGCAGGGGACATGCGAGGACACAGCGGGACACAGCGGGGACACAGCGGGGACACAGCAGGGAGACAGCAGGGGACACAGCGAGATAGAGCGGGGACACAGAGGGGGACACAGCGGCACTCAGGGGCACACAGAGGTGGACACAGCGGGACACAGCGGGGGATATAGCGGGGACACAGCGGGACAAAGCGGCGGACACAGGGATACACAGCGGGACATAGCGCGGGACACAGTGGGACATAGCGGGGGACACAGAGAGGGACACAGCGGGATACAGCAGGGACACAGCGGGACACAGCGGGAGACAGAGCGGGACACAGCGGGGGACAGAGTGGGGGACAGCGGGGACACAGCGGGACACAGCTGGGGACACAACAGGGACACAACGTGAACACAGCGGGACACAGCGGGAACAAAGCAGGGACACAGCGGGTCAGAGCGGAGACAGAGCGGGACACAGCGGGAGACACAGCAGGGAACAGCGAGGACACACCGGGAGACATAGCGGGGGACACAGCGGGAAACAGCAGGGACACAGGGGACACAGCGGGGTACAGCGGGGACACAGCGGGGGACATAATGTGGGGCACAGCAGTGACACAGCGGGACATAGTGGGGACACAGCGGGACACAGCGGGGCCACAGCGGGGAAACACCTGTTTACAATGGGGACACAGCGGGGGACACAGCGGGGACACAGCAGGGACACAGCAGTGACACAGGGGGGACACAGCGGGACTCAACCGGGCCAAAACGTGGGAAACAGTGGGACACAGTGGGAAACACAGCGGGACACAGCGGGACACAGCGGGACACAGCAGGAACACAGTGGGACACACCGGGACACAGCTGGACACATTGGGGATTCAGCTGAGACACAGTGGAGACACAGCGAGGGACACAGCGGGACACAGCTGGGACACAGTGGGGGACACAGCGGGGACACAGCGGGACAGAGCGGTGACACAGCAGCGACACAGCAGGGGACACAGCGGGACACAACGGGACACAGCGGGGACACAGTGGGGGACACAGCGGGGGACACAGCGGGACAGAGCGGTGACACAGCAGGGACACCGCGTGGGACACAGCGGGGACACAGAGGGGACACAGCGAGGACACAGAGGGTCACAGGGGGACACAGCAGGACACAGCGGGACACAGAGGGGCACACAGTGGGACACAGCGGGATACACAGCGAGG
>NW_012288947.1:0-18876 GCF_000151885.1 Dipodomys ordii | reverse complement strand
CAGCAGGACACAGCGGGGAACACAGCGGGGACAAAACAGGGACACAGCTGTGTGTCACAGCCGGGGACACAGCGGGGACACAGCAGGGACACAGCAGTGACACAGGGGGGACACAGCGGGACTCAACAGGGCTACAACGGGGGAAACAGTGGGACACAGTGGGAAACACAGCGGGACACAGCGGGACACAGCAGGAACACAGTGGGACACAGCGGGACACATTGGGGATACAGCGGAGACACAGCGGAGACACAGCAGGACAGAGCGGGGAACACAGCGGGGACAAAACAGGGACACAGCGGTGTCACAGCCGGGGACACAGCGGGGACACAGAGGGGAACAAAGCGGGAACACAGTGTCACACAGCCGGACACAGCGGGACACAGCGGGACACACAGTGGGGGACACAGCGGGGGACAGAAGGGACACACCGGAGGACAACGGGGACACAGCGGGACACAACGGGGGACACAGCAGGGGACACAGTGGGACACAGCAGGGGACAAGCGAGGACACAGCGGGACACATCAGGGACGAAGCGGGGATACAGCAGGGACACAGCGGGACAGAGCGGGGACACAGAGGGGGACAGAGCGGGACTCAGCGGGACACAGCGGGGGACACAGCAAAACACAGCGAGGGACACAGCGGGGACACAGCGGGACACAGTGGCAGACACAGTGATATACAGTGGGACATAGCGGGGGACACAGCCGGACACATCGGGGGACACAGCGGGGAACACAGCGGGGACACAGTGGAGCACCGCGGGGGACACAGTGGGGACAGAGCGGGGACACAGCGGGGGATAAAGAGGGGACACAGCGGGGACATAGCGGGACACAGCGAGGACACAGCGGGGGACACAGCTGGACACAGCACGACACAGCGTGGACACAGAGGTGGACACAGCGGGGACACAGCGGGACACAGCGGGGGATTCAGCGGGACACAGCGGGACACAGCGGGGGACACAGAGGGACACAGTGGGAGACACAGCGCGACACAGCAGGGACACAGCGGAACACAGCCTGGACACAGCGGAGGACACAGCGGGGATAGAGTGGGGAATACAACGTGGGACAGAGCGTGTGACACAGCTGGACACAGCGGGACACAGCAGGGACACAGCGGGACACAACGAGACTCAGCGGGGCCACAGTGGGGGACACAGCGGAACACAGAGGGAGACACAGCAGGGGACAGCGGGGACACACCGAGGGACACAGCGGGAGACACAGCGGGACACAGCAGAGACACAGCGGGACGCAGCGGGGGACAAAGTGGGACACAGGGGAGCACATAACGTGGGACACAGCGGGGAAACAGCGGGGACACAACGGGACACAGCGGGACTTAGGGGGACACAGTGGGGACACAGTGTGACAGAGCGGGGACACAGAGGGACACAACGGGGGACACAGCGGGGACACAGCGGGACAAAGCAGGGCACAGCAAGGGACACAGCGGGACACAGGGGGGACACAGTGGGGGACACAGCGCGGGACACAGCGGTGGACACAGAGGGATACAGATGGGGACACAGCGGGACACAGTGGGGGACACAGCGGGGGACAGCAGGGACACAGCGGGACACAGCGGGACACAGCGGGGACACACCGATACACAGCGGGACATAGCGGGGACACAGCGGTACACAGCGGGGACACAGCGGGACACAGCGGGGACACAGCGGGACACAGCGGGGAACACAGAGGGACACAGTGGGACACAGCGGGTACACAGATGGGGACAGCGGGGACCAATGAGGGGACAACGGGGACACAGCGGGATACACTGAGGGACACAGAGGGACACAACAGGGGTCAAGCCAGGACACAGCGGGACACAGCGGGACACAGCAGGGACACATCAGGGACACAGCAGTGGACACAGAGGGACACAGAGGGGGACACAGCGGGACACAGCGGGTCACAGCGGGGGACACAGGGGAACACAATGGGGACACAGCGGGGACACAGCGGGGAACACAGCGGGACACAGTGGTGGACACAGCGGGGACACAGCGGGGGACAAAATGGGACCCAGGGGGAGACATAACGTGGGACACAGCAGGGACACAGCGGGACACCGTGGAGGACACAGCGGGGACACAGCGGAAACACAGCGGGGGACACAGCGGGGCACACAGCTGGACACAGCGGGACACACCAGGGACTCAGCGGGACACAGCGGGGACACAGTAGTGACACAGCAGGACACAGCGGGGACACAGAGGGACTCAGCGGGGTCACAGCGGGGGACACAGCCGGGACACAGCAGGGGACACAGCGGAACAGAGAGGGGACACAGAGGGGGACACAGCAGGACTCAGCAGGACACAGCGGGGGGACACAGCGGGACACAGCTGAGGACACAGCAGGGACACAGCGGGACACAGCGGCGGACACAGTGATACACAGTGGGACATAGCGGGGGACAAAGCAGGACACAGCAGGGGACACAGCGAGACACAGCGGGGGACACAGCGGTGTCACAGTGGGGAACACAGCGGGAACATAGCGGGACATAGCGGGACAAAGCGGGGGACACAACAGGACACAGCAGGGGACAAGTGAGGACACAGCGGGACACAGCGGGGACACAGCGGGGACACAGCAGGGAGACAGCAGGGGACACAGCGAGATAGAGCGGGGACACAGAGGGGGACACAGCGGCACTCAGGGGCACACAGAGGTGGACACAGCGGGACACAGCGGGGGATATAGCGGGGACACAGCGGGACAAAGCGGCGGACACAGGGATACACAGCGGGACATAGCGCGGGACACAGTGAGACATAGCGGGGGACACAGAGAGGGACACAGCGGGATACAGCAGGGACACAGCGGGACACAGCGGGAGACAGAGCGGGACACAGCAGGGGACAGAGTGGGGGACAGCGGGGACACAGCGGGACACAGCGGGGGACACAACAGGGACACAACGTGAACACAGCGGGACACAGCGGGAACACAGCAGGGACACAGCGGGTCAGAGCGGAGACAGAGCGGGACACAGCGGGAGACACAGCAGGGAACAGCGGGGACACACCGGGAGACATAGCGGGGGACACAGCGGGAAACAGCAGGGACACAGGGGACACAGCGGGGTACAGCGGGGACACAGCAGGGGACATAATGTGGGGCACAGCAGTGACACAGCGGGACATAGCGGGGACTCAGCGGGACATAGCGGGGACACAGCAGGGACACAGCAGTGACACAGGGGGGACACAGCGGGACTCAACAGGGCCACAACGGGGGAAACAGTGGGACACAGTGGGAAACACAGCGGGACACAGCGGGACACAGCAGGAACACAGTGGGACACGGCGGGACACATTGGGGATACAGCGGAGACACAGCGGAGACACAGCAGGACAGAGCGGGGAACACAGCGGGGACAAAACAGGGACACAGCAGTGTCACAGCCGGGGACACAGCGGGGACACAGAGGGGAACAAAGCGGGAACACAGTGTCACACAGCCGGACACAGCGGGACACAGCGGGACACACAGTGGGGGACACAGCGGGGGACAGAAGGGACACTCCGGAGGACAACGGGGACACAGCGGGACACAACGGGGGACACAGCAGGGGACACAGCGGGACACAGCAGGGGACAAGCGAGGACACAGCGGGACACATCAGGGACGAAGCGAGGATACAGCAGGGACACAGCGGGACAGAGCGGGGACACAGAGGGGGACACAGCGGGACTCAGCGGGACACAGCGGGGGACACAGCAAAACACAGCGAGGGACACAGCGGGGACACAGCGGGACACAGTGGCAGACACAGCGATATACAGTGGGACATAGCGGGGGACACAGCCGGACACATCGGGGGACACAGCGGGGAACACAGCGGGGACACAGTGGAGCACCGCGGGGGACACAGTGGGGACAGAGCGGGGACACAGCGGGGGATAAAGAGGGGACACAGCGGGGACATAGCGGGACACAGCGAGGACACAGCGGGGGACACAGCTGGACACAGCACGACACAGCGTGGACACAGAGGTGGACACAGCGGGGACACAGCGGGACACAGCGGGGGATTCAGCGGGACACAGCGGGACACAGCGGGGGACACAGAGGGACACAGTGGGAGATACAGCGCGACACAGCAGGGACACAGCGGAACACAGCCTGGACACAGCAGAGGACACAGCGGGGATAGAGTGGGGAACACAACGTGGGACAGAGCGTGTGACACAGCTGGACACAGCGGGACACAGCAGGGACACAGCGGGACACAACGAGACTCAGCGGGGCCACAGTGGGGGACACATCGGAACACAGAGGGAGACACAGCAGGGGAACAGCGGGGACACAGCGGGAGACACAGCGGAGACACAGCAGAGACACAGCGGGACGCAGCGGGGGACAAAGTGGGACACAGGGGAGCACATAACGTGGGACACAGCGGGGAAACAGCGGGGACACAACGGGACACAGCGGGACTTAGGGGGACACAGTGGGGACACAGTGGGACAGAGCGGGGACACAGAGGGACACAACGGGGGACACAGCGGGGACACAGCGGGACAAAGCAGGGCACAGCAAGGGACACAGCGGGACACGGGGGGACACAGTGGGGGACACAGCGCGGGACACAGCGGTGGACACAGAGGGACACAGATGGGGACACAGCGGGACACAGTGGGGGACACAGCGGGGGACAGCAGGGACACAGCGGGACACAGCGGGACACAGCGGGGACACACCGATACACAGCGGGACATAGCGGGGACACAGCGGTACACAGCGGGGACACAGCGGGACACAGCGGGGACACAGCGGGACACAGCGGGGAACACAGAGGGACACAGTGGGACACAGCGGGTACACAGATGGGGACAGCGGGGACCAATGAGGGGACAACGGGGACACAGCGAGATACAGTGGGGGACACAGAGGGACACAACAGGGGTCAAGCCAGGACACAGCGGGACACAGCGGGACACAGCGGGACACAGCAGGGACACATCAGGGACACAGCAGTGGACACAGAGGGACACAGAGGGGGACACAGCGGGACACAGCGGGTCACAGCGGGGGACACAGGGGAACACAACGGGGACACAGCGGGGAACACAGCGGGACACAGTGGTGGACACAGCGGGGACACAGCGGGGGACAAAATGGGACCTCAGGGGGGGACATAACTTGGGACACAGCGGGGACACAGCAGGACACCGCCGAGGACACAGCGGGGACACAGCGGAAACACAGCGGGGGACACAGCGGGGCACACAGCTGGACACAGCGGGACACACCAGGGACTCAGCGGGACACAGCGGGGACACAGTATTGACACAGCAGGACACAGCGGGGACACAGAGGGACTCAGCGGGGTCACAGCGGGGGACACAGCAGGGACACAGCAGGGGACACAGCGGAACAGAGAGGGGACACAGAGGGGGACACAGCAGGACTCAGCGGGACACAGCGGGGGGACACAGCGGGACACAGCTGGGGACACAGCAGGGACACAGCGGGACACAGCGGCGGACACAGCGATACACAGTGGGACATAGCGGGAGACAAAGCAGGACACAGCGGGGGACACAGCGAGACACAGCGAGACACAGCGGGGGACACAGCGGTGTCACAGTGGGGAACACAGCGGGAACACAGCGGGACATAGCGGGACAAAGCGGGGGACACAACAGGACACAGCAGGGGACATGCGAGGACACAGCGGGACACAGCGGGGACACAGCGGGGACACAGCAGGGAGACAGCAGGGGACACAGCGAGATAGAGCGGGGACACAGAGGGGGACACAGCGGCACTCAGGGGCACACAGAGGTGGACACAGCGGGACACAGCGGGGGATATAGCGGGGACACAGCGGGACAAAGCGGCGGACACAGGGATACACAGCGGGACATAGCGCGGGACACAGTGAGACATAGCGGGGGACACAGAGAGGGACACAGCGGGATACAGCAGGGACACAGCGGGACACAGCGGGAGACAGAGCGGGACACAGCAGGGGACAGAGTGGGGGACAGCGGGGACACAGCGGGACACAGCGGGGGACACAACAGGGACACAACGTGAACACAGCGGGACACAGCGGGAACACAGCAGGGACACAGCGGGTCAGAGCGGAGACAGAGCGGGACACAGCGGGAGACACAGCAGGGAACAGCGGGGACACACCGGGAGACATAGCGGGGGACACAGCGGGAAACAGCAGGGACACAGGGGACACAGCGGGGTACAGCGGGGACACAGCAGGGGACATAATGTGGGGCACAGCAGTGACACAGCGGGACATAGCGGGGACTCAGCGGGACATAGCGGGGACACAGCAGGGACACAGCAGTGACACGGGGGGACACAGCGGGACTCAACAGGGCCACAACGGGGGAAACAGTGGGACACAGTGGGAAACACAGCGGGACACAGCGGGACACAGCAGGAACACAGTGGGACACAGCGGGACACATTGGGGATACAGCGGAGACACAGCGGAGACACAGCAGGACACAGCGGGGAACACAGCGGGGACAAAACAGGGACACAGCGGTGTCACAGCCGGTGTCACAGCCGGGGACACAGCGGGGACACAGCGGGGACACAGCAGTGACACAGGGGGGACACAGCGGGACTCAACAGGGCCACAACGGGGGAAACAGTGGGACACAGTGGGAAACACAGCGGGACACAGCAGGAACACAGTGGGACACAGCGGGACACATTGGGGATACAGCGGAGACACAGCGGAGACACAGCAGGACACAGCGGGGAACACAGCGGGGACAAAACAGGGACACAGCGGTGTCACAGCCGGGGACACAGCGGGGACACAGAGGGGAACAAAGCGGGAACACAGTGTCACACAGCCGGACACAGCGGGACACAGCGGGACACACAGTGGGGGACACAGCGGGGGACAGAAGGGACACACCGGAGGACAACGGGGACACAGCGGGACACAACGGGGGACACAGCAGGGGACACAGCGGGACACAGCAGGGGACAAGCGAGGACACAGGGGGACACATCAGGGACGAAGCGGGGATACAGCAGGGACACAGCGGGACAGAGCGGGGACACAGAGGGGGACACAGCGGGACTCAGCGGGACACAGCGGGGGACACAGCAAAACACAGCGAGGGACACAGCGGGGACACAGCGGGACACAGTGGCAGACACAGCGATATACAGTGGGACATAGCGGGGGACACAGCCGGACACATCGGGGGACACAGCGGGGAACACAGCGGGGACACAGTGGAGCACCGCGGGGGACACAGTGGGGACAGAGCGGGGACACAGTGGGGGATAAAGAGGGGACACAGCGGGGACATAGCGGGACACAGCGAGGACACAGCGGGGGACACAGCTGGACACAGCACGACACAGCGTGGACACAGAGGTGGACACAGCGGGGAAACAGCGGAACACAGCGGGGGATTCAGCGGGACACAGCGGGACACAGCGGGGGACACAGAGGGACACAGTGGGAGACACAGCGCGACACAGCAGGGACACAGCGGAACACAGCCTGGACACAGCGGAGGACACAGCGGGGATAGAGTGGGGAACACAGTGGGGAACACAACGTGGGACAGAGCGTGTGACACAGCTGGACACAGCGGGACACAGCATGGACACAGCGGGAAACAACGGCGACACAGCGGGACACAGCGGGGACACAACGGGACACAACGAGACTCAGCGGGGGCACAGCGGGGGACACAGTGGGACACAGCGGAACACAGAGGGAGACACAGCAGGGGACAGCGGGGACACACCGAGGGACACAGCGGGGGAAACAGCGGGACACAGCAGAGACACAGCGGGACACAGCAGGGGACAAAGTGGGAACCAGGGGGGCACATAACGTGGGACACAGCGGGGAAACAGCGGGGACACAACGCGACACAGCAGGACATAGGGGGACACAGTGGGACACAGCGGGACACAGCGGGGACACAGAGGGACACAACGGGGGACACAGCGGGGACACAGCGGGGACACAGTGGGGGACACAGCGGGGACACTGCAGGACAAAGCGGGGCACAGCAAGGGACACAGCGGGACACAGCGGGGACACAGTGGGGGACACAGCGCGGGACACAGCTGTGGACACAGAGGGACACAGATGGGGACACAGCGGGGCACAGTGGGGGACACAGCGGGGGACAGCAGGGACACAGCGGGACACAGCGGGACACAGCGGGAGACAGCGGGGACACACCGATACACAGCGGGACATAGCGGGGACACAGCGGTACACAGCGGGGACACAGCGGGACACAGCGGGGACACAGCGGGACACAGCGGGGAACACAGAAGGCCACAGCGGGGAACACAGAGGGACACAGCGGGACACAGCGGGTACACAGATGGGGACAGCGGGGACCAATGAGGGGACAAGGGGACATAGCGGGATACAGCGGGGGACACAGAGGGACACAACAGGGGTCAAGCCAGGACACAGCGGGACACAGCGGGACACAGCAGGGACACATCAGGGACACAGCAGTGGACACAGAGGGACACAGAGGGGGACACAGGGGGACACAGCGGGTCACAGCGGGGGACACAGGGGAACACAGCGGGGACACAGCGGGGACACAGTGGGGAACACAGCGGGACAGAGGGGTGGACACAGCGGGACACAGCTTGGGACACAGCGGGGACACAGCGGGGGACAAAATGGGACCCGGGGGGGACATAACTTGGGACACAGCGGGGACACAGCGGGACACCGCGGAGGACACAGCGTGGACACAGCGGAAACACAGCGGGGGACACAGCGGGGCACACAGCTGGACACAGCGGGACACACAAGGGACTCAGCGGGACACAGCAGGGACACAGTAGTGACACAGCAGGACACAGCGGGGACACAGAGGGACTCAGCAGGGCCACAGCGGGGGACACAGCCAGGACACAGCAGGGGACACAGCGGAACAGAGAGGGGACACAGAGGGGGACACAGCGCGACTCAGCGGGACACAGTGGGGGACACACCTGGGGACACAGCAGGGAAACAGCGGGACACAGCGGCGGACAGCGATACACAGCGGGACATAGCGGGGGACAAAGCAGGACACAGCGGGGGACACAGCGGGGGACACAGCGGGACACAGCGGTCGACAAAGTGAGGACACAGCTTGGACATAGCGGGACACAGCGAGGACACAGAGTGGGACACAGCTGGACACAGCTAGACAAAGCGGAGACAAAGAGGTGGACACAGCAGGGACACAGCGGGACACAGTGGGGAATACAGCGGGACACAGAGGGAAACAGCAGGGACACAGCGGGGGACACAGCGGAACACAGCGGGACACAGCGGGACACAACGTGGGACACAGTGGGGACACAGCTGGACACAGCGGGACACAGCAGGTACCCAGCGGGAAACAGCAGGGGACACAGCGAGACACAGCGGGGGACACAACGGGGACACAGCGGTGTCACAGTGGGGAACACAGCGGGAACACAGCGGGACATAGCGGGACAAAGTGGGGGACACAACAGGACACAGCAGGGGACAAGTGAGGACACAGCGGGACACAGCGGGGACACAGCGGGGACACAGCAGGGAGACAGCAGGGGACACAGCGAGATAGAGCGGGGACACAGAGGGGGACACAGCGGCACTCAGGGGCACACAGAGGTGGACACAGCGGGACACAGCGGGGGATATAGCGGGGACACAGCGGGACAAAGCGGCGGACACAGGGATACACAGCAGGACATAGCGGGGGACACAGTGGGACACAGCGGGGGACACAGAGAGGGACACAGCGGGATACAGCAGGGACACAGCGGGACACAGCGGGAGACAGAGCCGGACACAGCGGGGGACAGAGTGGGGGACAGCGGGGACACAGCGGGACACAGCTGGGGACACAACAGGGACACAACGTGAACACAGCGGGACACAGCGGGAACACAGCAGGGACACAGCGGGTCAGAGCGGAGACAGAGCGGGACACAGCGGGAGACACAGCAGGGAACAGCGGGGACACACCGGGAGACATAGCGGGGGACACAGCGGGAAACAGCATGGACACAGGGGACACAGCGGGGTATAGCGGGGACACAGCGGGGGACATAATGTGGGGTACAGCAGTGACACAGCGGGACATAGTGGGGACACACAGTGGGAAACACAGCGGGACACATCGGGACACAGCGGGACACAGCAGGAAAACAGTGGGACACACCGGGACACAGCTGGACACATTGGGGATACAGCTGAGACACAGCGGAGACACAGCGGGACACAGAGGGGAACAAAGCGGGAACACAGTGTGACACAGTGGGACACAGCGGGACAAACAGTGGTGGACACAGCGGGGGACAGAAGGGACGCACCGGAGGACATCGGGGACACAGCGGGACACAACGGGGGACACAGCAGGGGACACAGCGGGACACAGCAGGGGACAAGTGAGGACACAGCGGGACACAGCAGGGACAAAGCGGGGATACAGCGGAGACACAGCAGGACAGAGCGGGGACACAGAGGGGGACACAGCGGGACTCAGCGGGACACAGCGGGGGACACAGCAAAACACAGCAGGGGACACAGAGGGGACACAGCGGGACACAGTGGCGGACACAGCGATATACAGTGGGACATAGCGGGGGACACAGCCGGACACATCGGGGGACACAGCGGGGAACACAGTGGGGACACAGTGGGGCACCAAGGGGACACACTGGGCACAGAGCGGGGTCACAGCGGGGGACAAAGAGGGGACACAACGGGGACATAGCGGGACACAGCGAGGACACAGCGGGGGACACAGCTGGACACAGCACGACACAGCGGGGACACAGAGGTGGACACAGCGGGGACACAGCGGGACACAGCGGGGGATTCAGCGGGACACAGCAGGACACAGCGGGGGACACAGAGGGACACAGTGGGAGACACAGCGCGACACAGCAGGGACACAGGGGAACACAGCCTGGACACAGCAGAGGACAAAGCGGGGATAGAGTGGGGGAACACAGTGGGGGACAGAGCGTGGGACACAGCGAGACACAGAGGGGACAAAGCTGGACAAAGAGGGGAATACACAGCGGGACACAGCGGGGGACACAATGGGACACAGCGGGGGACAGAGCGACGACACAGTGTGACACAGCGGGACACAGCGGGGACACTGCGGGGACACAGCGGGACAAAGCACGAGACACAGCGGGACACAGCAGGACAAAGCGGTGACACAGCTGGACACAACGGAGTACATAGCGGGACACAGCGGGCACACAGCTGGGACACAGTGGGACACAGCAGGACACAGCAGGGACAGAGCGGGACACAGCGGGACACAGCGGGTCACAGCGGAGGACATAACGAGGACACAGCAGGACAGAGCGGAACACAACGGTGGACAAAGCGGGAGACAGCGGGGGACACAGCGAGGACCCAGCGGCACACAGCGGGACACAGCGGGGGACCCAGCGAGGACACAGCGGGACACAGCAGGACACAGCGGGGGACACAGCGAGGACACAGTGGGGACACAGCGTTACACAGCGTGGTACACAGCTGTGGACACAACGGGACACAGTGGGGGCACAGCGGGACACAGCGGGACACAGTGGGACACAGCGGGGACAAAGCGTGAGACACAGCCGGTGACACAGCAGCGACTCAGCGGGGGACACAGCAGGGGACAAAGCGGGACACCACGGAACACACCGAGACAAAGCGGGAAACAGAGGTGACCGTGCGGGGACACAGCGGGACACAGTGGGGGACAGAGCGTGGGACACAGAGAGACCCAGCGAGGACAAAGCTGGACAAAGCAGGGTACACAGAGGGACACAGCGGGGACACAGCAGAGAAACAGCGTGACACAGCAGGACACAGCAGGACACAGCAGGGGACACAGCGAGGACACAGCGGCAAACAGCGAGGGACACAGCAAGGAAACAGCGGGACACAGCGGGGGACACATTGGGACACAGCGTGGGACACAGCGGGACACAGCGGGGGACACAGCGGGGGACACAGCGGGACACAGCGGGGGATATAGGGGGGACACAGTGGGACAGAGTGGGGGATACAGCGAGGACATATTGGATACACCGTGGGCACAGCGGGACTCAGCGGGGGACACAGCAGTACCCAGAGGGACACAGCAGGACACAGCGGGGGACACAGTGGGGTACACAGCGGGACACAGCGGGGAACACAGTGAGGACACAGCGGGACACAGCGTCGATACAGCGGGGACACAGCGGGACACATCGGGGTACACAGCTGTGGACACAACGGGACACAGTGGGGGACACAGCTGTGGACACATCGGGACACAGCGGGGACACAGCAAGACACAGCGGGGGACACAGCAAGGACACAGCAGGTCACAGCGGGACACAGCGAGGGACAAAGCAGGAGACAGCGCGGGACACAGCGAGGACACAGCTGGACACAGCGGGGTACACAGCGGGACACAGCGGGGGACACAGAGGGGTACACAGCAGGACACAGCGGGAAACACAGCGATGACACAGCGGGGGACAAAGCGGGACACCACAGGACACAGTGGGACACAGTGGGACACAGCGGGGACACTGCAGGAGCACAGCGGGACAATGCAGGAGACACAGAAGGACACAGCGGTGGACACAGCGGGGGACAGCTGGGGACAGACAGGGGACACAGCGGGACACAGCAGGGACATAGCTGGACACAACGGAGTACATAGCGGGATACAGCGGGACACAGCGGGGACACAGCGGGACACAGCAGGGACAGAGCGGGACACAGCGGGACACAGCGGGACACAGCGTGGGACACAGCGGGACACAGCGTGGACACAGCGGGACACAGCGGGGGCCACAGCGAGGACTCAGTGGGGGACACAGCGGGGGACACAGCGGGACAGAGCGGGGAACACAGCGAGGACACAGTGGGACCCAGCCAGACACAGCGTCGATACAGCGGGGACACAGCGTTACACAGCGTGCTACACAGCTGTGGACACAACAGGACACAGTGCGGACACAGCGGGACACAGCGGGACACAGTGGGACACAGCGGGGACTAAGCGTGAGACACAGCGGGAGACAGAGCGGGAGACAGCGGGGGACACAGCGAGGACACAGCGGGACACAGCGGTGACACAGCGGGGGACACAGCGAGGACATATTGGGAACCACCAGGGAAACAGCGGGACTCAGAGGGGGACACAGAAGTACACAGCGGGACACAGCAGGACACAGCGGGGGACACAGAGGGCTACACCGCGGGACACAGCGGGGAACACAGCGAGGACACAGAGGGACCCAGCGGGACACAGCGTCGAAACAGCGGGGACACAGTGGGACACAGCGGGGTACAGAGCTGGGGACACAGCGGAACACAGCGCGGGACACAGCGAGGACACAGCAGGACACAACGAGACACATTGCGACACAGCGTGGACACAGAAGTAGACACAGCGGGACACAGCCCGGGAAACAGCGGGACACAGCGTCGATACAGCGGGGACAGAGCGGGACACAGCGGGGGACACAACGGGACAGGGCGGGGGACACAGCGAGGACACAGCGGGATACAGCGGGGACACTGCGGGAACATAGTGGGACACAGTGGGGTACACAGCGGGACACAGAGGGACACAGCTTGGGACACAGCGGGGACACAGCGGGACACAGCGGGGGACACAGCGAGGACACAGCGGGACACAGCGGGACACAGCGGGGGACAAAGCGGGACACAGCGGGGGACACAGCGAGGACACAGCGGGACACAGCGGGACACAGCGGGGGACACAGCAGGACACAGCAGGGGACACAGCGGGGGACACAGCAGAGCACAGCGGGGAACACAGCGAGGACACAGCGGGACACAGCGGGACACATCGTCGATACAGCGGGGACACAGCGTTACACAGCGTGCTACACAGATGTGGACACAACGGGACACAGTGGGGGCACAGCGGGACACAGCGGGACACAGTGGGACACAGCAGGGACAAAGCGTGAGACACAGCCGGTGACACAGCAGGGTTTCAGCGGGTGACACAGCGGGGGACAAAGCGGGACACCACGGAACACAGCGGGACAAAGCAGGAAACAGAGGTGACCCTGCGGGGACACAGCGGGGGACACAGTGGGACACAGTGGGACACAGCGGGACACAGCAGGGGACACAGTGGGACACAGTGGGGGACAGAGCGTGGGACACAGCGAGACCCAGCGGGGACAAAGCTAGACACAGCGGGGTACACAGAGGGACACAGCGGGAACACTGCGGGAGACACAGAGGGGTACACAGCGGGACACAGCGGGAAACACAGTGAGGACACAGCGGGGGAAAAAGCGGGACACCACGGGACACAGTGTGACACAGCGGGGCACAGCGGGGACACTGCAGGGGCACAGCGGGACAAAGCGGGGGACACAGCAAGGACATATTGGGAACCACCAGGGACACAGCGGGACTCAGAGGGGGACACAGAAGTACACAGCGGGACACAACAGGACACAGCGGGGGACACAGAGGGGTACACAGCGGGACACAGCAGGGAACACAGCGAGGACACAGAGGGACCCAGCGGGACACAGCGTTGCAACAGCGGGGACACAGTGGGACACAGCGGGGTACAGAGCTGGGGACACAGCGGAACACAGCGCGGGACACAGCGAGGACACAGTGGGACACAACGAGACACAGCGCGACACAGCGTGGACACAGAAGTAGACACAGCGGGACACAGCCCGGGACACAGCAGGACACAGCGTCGATACAGCGGGGACACAGCGGGACACAGCGGGGCACAACGGGACACACCGGGGGACACAGCGAGGACACAGCGGGACACAGCGGGGACACTGCGGGAACATAGTGGGACACAGCGGGGTACACAGCGGGACACAGCGGGACACAGCTTGGGACACAGCAGGGACACAGCGGGACACAGCGGGTGACACAGCGAGGACACAGCGGGACACAGCGGGACACAGCGGGGGACAGCGGGGGACAAAGCGGGAGACAGCGGGGGACACAGCGAGGACACAGCGGGACACAGAGGGGGACACAGCGAAGCACAGCGGGGAACACAGCAAGGACACAGCGGGACACAGCGGGACACAGCGTAGATACAGCGGGGACACAGCGTTACACAGCGTGCTACACAGCTGTGGACACAACGGGACACAGTGGGGGCACAGCGGGACACAGCGGGACACAGTGGGACACAGCGGGGACAAAGCGTGAGACACAGCCGGTGACACAGCAGGGTCTCAGCGGGTGACACAGCGGGGGACAAAGCGGGACACCACAGAACACAGCGGGACAAAGCAGGAAACAGAGGTGACCCTGCGGGGACACAGCGGGACACAGCGGGGGACACAGTGGGACACAGTGGGGGACAGAGCGTGGGACACAACGAGACCAGCGGGGACAAAGCTAGACACAGCAGGGTACACAGAGGGACACTGCGGGGACACTGCGGGAGACACAGAGGGGTACACAGCGGGACACAGCGGGAAACACAGTGAGGACACAGCGGGGGACAAAGGGGGACACCACGGGACACAGTGTGACACAGCGGGACACAGCGGGGACACTGCAGGGGCACAGTGGGACAAAATGGGGGATAGAGTGGGACACAGCGGGACACAGCGGGGAACACAGCGAGGACACAGCGGGACACAGCATCGATACAGCGTGGGACACAGCGGGACAGAGCGGGGACACTGCGGGAACATAGCGCGACACAGCAGGTTACACAGCAGGACACAGTGGGACACAGTGGGGGACACAGCAGGGACACAGTGGACACAGCGGGGGACACAGCGAGTACCCAGCGGGATACAGCGTGCGACAAAGCTGGAGAGAGCGGGGGACACAGCGAGGACACAGCGGGACACAGTGGGGAAACAGAGGGGCCTCATCAGGGGACACAACGGGGGACAAAGCAGGACACCATGGTACACAGTGGGACACAGTGGGACACAGCGGGGACACTGCGGGGACACAGCGGGACAAAGCGGGGGACACAGCGGGACACAGCGGGACACAGCGGGGGACACAGCGGGCGACAGCGGAGACAGAGACTGGACACAGCGGGACACAGCGGTGACATAGCTGGACACAACGGAGTACATAGCGGGACACAGCGGGCACACAGCGGGGACACAGGGGGACACAGCAGGGACAGAGCGGGACACAGCGGGACACAGCGGGGGACACAGCGGGACCCAGCGAGGACACAGCGGGACACAGCGGGGGACACAGCGAGGACACAGCGGGGGACACAGTAGGGGACACAGCGGGGAACAAAGCGAGGACACAGCGGGACCCAACGTGACACAGCGTCGATACAGCGGGGACACAGCTTTACACAGCGTGGTACACAGTTGTGGACACAGCGAGGACACATTGGGACACAGCGGGGACACAGCGGGACTCAGTGGGGACACAGCAGTACACAGCGGTACAAAGCGGGACACATCGGGAAAACAGCAGGGACACAGTGGGTCACACAGCGGGACAGAGCGGGGGACACAGAGGAGTACACAGCGGGACACAGCGGGGAACACAGCAAGGACACAGCGGAACACAGCGTGGGACACAGCGAGGACACAGCGTGACACAGCGGGGGACACAGGGAGGACACATCGGGACCCAGAAGGACCCAGCGTCGATACAGCGGGGACACAGCGGGACACAGTGGGGTACACAGCTGGGGACACAATGGGACACAGTAGGGGCACAGGGAGGACACAGCGGGACACAGCCTGACACAGCGGGGACACGGTGGGAACATAGCGGGACACAGCGGGGCACACAGCGGGACACAGCGGGACACAGCTGGGGACACTGCAGGACACAGTGGGGTTCACAGTGGGGTTCACAGCGAAGACACAGCGGGACACAGCAGGGGCCAAAGCGGGAGACAGCGGGGGACACAGCGAGGACACAGCGGGACACAGAGGACACACAGAGGGGACTCAGCGGGGGACACAGCGGGGGACAAAGCGGGACACCATGGGACACAGTGTGACACAGCGGGACACAGCGGAGACACTGCGGGGACACAGCGGGACAAAGCGCAAGACACAGCGGGACACAGCAGGACACAGCGGGGGACACAGCGAGGACACAGCGGAGACACAGCTGGACACAACGGAGTACATAGCGGGACACAGCGGGCACACAGCTGGGACAGAGCGGGACACAGCCGGACACAGCAGGGACAGAGCGGGACACAGCGGGACACAGCGGGACACAGCAGGGGACCCAGCGGGTCCCAGCGGGGGACCCAGCGAGGACACAGCGGGACACAGCGGGGGACACAGCGAGGACACAGTGGAAGACACAGCGGGCGACACAGCGGGACACAGCGGGGAACACAGCGAGGACACAGTGGGACCCAGCGGGACACAGTGTCGATACAGCGGCGACACAGCATTACACAGCTGTGGACACAATGGGACACAGGGGGGGCACAGCGGGACACAGCGGGACACAGCGAGGACAAAGCAGTAGACACAGCTGGACCCAGCGGGGAACACAGCGGGACACAGCGGGGACACAGGGAGGACACAGAGGGACACAGCAGGGACACACCCGGGACTCACCGGGGAACAGAGCGGGGGACAAAGCGGGACAGCACGGGACACAGCGGGACACAGCGGGACACAACGGGGACACTGTGGGAACATAGCAGGAAACAGCGGGGTACACAGCGGGACACAGCGGGACACAGCGAGGGAAACAGCGAGTACACAGCGGGACACAGTGGGGGACACAGCGGGACACAGTGGGGAGCACAGAGGGACACAGCAGGGACACAGCAGTGGACACAGCGGGACATAGCGGGGACAGAGCGGGACACAGCGGGGCACACACCAGGGGACACAGCGGGACACAGCGTGGACACAGCAGTGGACAGAGCGGGACACAGCGGGGGACACCGCGAGGACCTAGCGGGACACAGCGGAGGATACAGTGGGACACAGCGGGACACAGCGGTGGACACAGCGGCACTCAGCGGGGGACACAGCAGTACACAGCGGGTCACAGCGGGACCCTTCGGGGAAACAGCAGGGACACATGGGGGACACAGGGAGGACACAGCGGGACACAGCGGGTACACAGCGGGGACTCACCGGGGGACACAGCGGGGGACAAAGCGGGGCACCACGGGACACAGCGGGACACAGTGGTGGACAAGGGGGAGAAAGAGCGGGAACATAGCAGGACACAGCGGGGACAAAGCGGGACACAGCGGGACACAGCGGGGGACACAGCGAGGACACAGCGGGACACGGCGGGGGACACAGCACGACACAGCGGGACACAGTGGGGGACACATCGGGACACAGCGTGGGACATAGCGGGACACAGCGGGGGACACAGCGGGGGACACAGCGGGACACAGCGGGACACAGCGGGGGACATAGGGGGGACACAGTGGGACAGAGTGGGGGATACAGCGAGGACATATTGGATACACCGTGGGCACACAGGGACTCAGCGGGGGACACAGCAGTACCCAGCGGGACACAGCAGGACACAGCGGGGGACACAGTGGGGTACACAGCGGGACACAGCGGGGAACACAGTGAGGACACAGCGGGACACAGCGTCGATACAGCGGGGACACAGCGGGACACATCGGGGTACACAGCTGTGGACACAACGGGAACACAGCTGTGGACACATCAGGACACAGCGGGGGACACAGCGGGGACACAGCAAGACACTGCGGGGGACACAGCAAGGACACAGCAGGTCACAGCGGGACACAGCGAGGGAGAAAGCAGGAGACAGCGCGGGACACAGCGAGGACACAGCTGGACACAGCGGGGTACACAGCGGGACACAGCGGGGGACACAGAGGGGTACACAGCAGGACAT
>NW_012288946.1:0-15031 GCF_000151885.1 Dipodomys ordii | reverse complement strand
TCACCCTGGTGTGTCCTCACTGTGTAACCGCTAAGTCCCTCTGTGTCCCCGCTGTGTCCCACTGTGTCCCCCGCTGTTTCCCCGCTGTGTCCCCGCTGTGTCCTCCTGTGTCCCGCTGTGTCCTCGCTGTGTCCTTCTGTATCCTGCTGTGTCTCCCGCTGTGTCCCCCACTATATCCCCGCTGTGACTTGCTGTGCCCATGCTGTGTACCCCTCTGTGTCCCGCTGTGTCCCCCGCTGTGTTTCGCGCTGTGTCCCACTCCGCTGTGACCCGCTGTGTCCCGCAGTGTCCCTGCTGTGTCCTCGCTGTATCCACAGCTGTGTCCCACTGTGTCCCCCGCTGTGTCCCCGCTGTGTCCTCATGTGTCCCGCTGTGTCCTCGCTGTGTCCTTCTGTATCCCGCTGTGTCCCCCACTGTGTCCCCCACTATTTTCCCGCTGTGACCCGCTGTGTCCCGCTGTGTCCCCCGCTGTGTTCCCCGCTGTGTCCCGCTGTGTCCCGATATGTCCCACTGTGTCTGCTACAGTGTCCCCCACTGTGTCCCTTTGTGTACCCCACTGTGTCCCGCTGTGTCACCCGTTTTGTCCCCCGCTGTTTTCCCAGCTGTGTCCCCACTGCGTGCCGCTGTACCCCGCTGTGTCCCCAACTGTGTCCCCCCTGTGTCCCGCTGTTTCCAACTGTGCCCCTGCTCTGTCCCCGCTGTGTCCCCATTTGTTTCCCGCTGTGTCCCACTGTGTCCCCCGCTGTGTCCCGCTGTCCCCATGTGTCACGCTGTGTCCTCGCTGTGTATCCGTCTGTGTCCCGCTGTGTCCTCGCTGTGTCCCCCACTATGTCCCCACTGTGACCCGCTGTGTCCCTGCTGTGTTCCTGCTGTGTCCCGGTGTGTCCCGCTGTGTCCCTCTGTGTCCCCGATGTCCCCGGCTGTGTCCCATTGTGTCCCCGCTGTAATCCCCGGTGTGTCCCCGCTGTCCCTAGCTGTGTCACCGCTGTCACCCGCTGTGTCCCCCGCTGTGTCACCCGCTGTATCCCCCGCTGTGTCCCCGCTATGTTTCGCTGTATCCCGTGGGGTCTGACTTTGTGCCCGGCTGTGTCCTCGCTGTGTCCCCGCTGTGTCTCGCTGTGTCCCACCTGTGTCCCCGCTGTCCCCCCCTGTGTCCCGGTGTGTAACCGCTGTGTCCCCATGTGTCACCGCTGTCACCCGCTGTGTCCCCCACTGTGTCCCCGCTCTGTCCCTGCTGTGTTCCACTCTCTCCCGCTGTGTGCGGCTCTGTGTCCCCTGCTGTGTCCCCCGCTGTGTCCCGCTGTATCCCGGTGTGTGCCGCTTTGTCCCCCGCTGTGTCCCGCTGTTTCCAACTGTGCCCCTGCTGTGTCCCCGCTGTGTCCCGCTGTGTACCCCGCTGTGTAACGCTGTGTCCCCCTTTATGTCCCGCTGTGTCCCCCGCTGTGTCCCCGCTGTGTCCCGCTGTGTCCCGCTGTGTCCTGCTGTGTCCCCTGCTGTGTCCCTTGCTGTGTCCCTCTGTGTCGCGCTTTGTCCTCGTTGTGTCCCCTGCTATGTCCCGCTGTGTTCCCCGCTCTGTCCCGCTGTGTCCCCGCTGTGTCCCGCTGTGTCCCCCGCTATATCCTGCTCTGTCCCCCGCTGTGTCCCGCTGTGTCCCTGCTGTATCCCCGATGTGTCCCACTGTGTACCCCGCTGTGTCCCGCTGTGTCCCCCGCCATATCCTGCTCTGTCCCCCGCTGTGTCCCGCTGTGTCCCTGCTGTATCCCCGATGTGTCCCGCTGTGTACTCGCTGTGTCCCCACTGTGTCCCGCTGTGTACTCTCTGTCACCCAGCAGTGTGCCACTGTGTCCCCGTTGTCCCCCGGTTTGTCCCCACTGTCCCCCGCTGTGTCCCTCGCTGTGTACCTCTGTGTCCCGCTCTGTCCTCGCTTTGTCCCCGCGATGTCCCGCTGTTTCCCTCTGTGCCCCTGCTTGTCCCCGCTATGTCCCGCTGTTTACCGTGCTGTGTCCCACTGTGTCCCGCTGTGTGCCCCCTATGTTCCCCTCTGTGTCCTGCTGTGTCCCCTGCAGTGTCCCCGCTGTGTCCCGCTGTGTCCCCGCTGTGTAAGGCTGGGTCCCCCTTTGTGTCCCGCTGTGTCCCCCGCTGTGTCCCTGCTGTGTCCCTTTGTGTCCCGCTGTGTCCCGTTGTGTCCCCATGTGTCAGTCTGTGTCCTCGCTGAGTGTCTTTCTGTGTCCCGCTGTGTCTTCGCTGTGTACCCCACTGTGTCCCGCTCTTTCCCGCTGTGTCCCGCTGTGTCTTTGCTGTGTCCCCATTTGTGTCCCGCTGTGTCCCCCGCTGTGTCCCTGCTGTGTCCCGTTGTCCCGCTGTGTCCCGCTGAGTACCCCGCAGTGTCCTGCTGTGTCGCCCGATGTGTCCCGCTGTGTCCCGCTGTGTCCCCACTGTGTCCCGCTGTGTCCCTGCTGTGTCCCCTGCTGTGTCCCCGGCTGTGTCCCCCGCTGTGTCCCGCTCTTTCACGCTGTGTCCTGCTGTGTCCTTGCTGTGTCCCCATTTGTGTCCCGCTGTGTCCTCGCTGGGTCCACCACTGGTTCCTGCTTTGTCCCCATGTGTCACGCTGTGTCCTCGCTGTGTATCCCTCTGTGTCCCACTGTGTCCTTGCTGTGTCCCCCACTGTGTCCCCGATGTGTCCCTGCTGTGTCCCCTGCTGTGTCCCGCTGTGTCCCGCTGTGTCCCGCTGTGTCCCCGGCTGTGTCCCCCATTGTGTCCCGCTCTTTCCCGCTGTGTCCCGCTGTGTCCTTGCTGTGTCGCCATTTGTGTCCCGCTGTGTCCCACACCGTGTGCCCGCTGTGACCTGCTGTGTCACTGCTGTGTCCCTGCTGTGTCCCGCTGTGTCCCGCTGTGTCCCGCTGTGTCCCCGATGTCCCCCGCTGTGTCCGGTTGTGTCCCCGCTGTCTGCATGTGTGTCCCCGCTGTCCCCCGCTGTGTCTCCCGCTGTGTCCCGCTGTCTCATCGGTGTGTCCCCAGCTGTGTCCCGCTGTGTCCGCCGCTGTGTCCCCCGCTGTGTCCCGCTGTGTCCCCGCTGTGACCCCGCTGTGTCCCGCTGTGTACCTGGTGTGTCCTCACTTTGTAACTGCTAAGTCCCTCTGTGTCCCCGCTGTGTCCCACTGTGTCCTCCGCTGTTTCCCCGCTGTGTCCCCGCTGTGTCCTCCTGTGTCCCGCTGTGTCCTCGCTGTTTCCTTCTGTATCCTGCTGTGTCCCCCGCTGTTTCCCCCACTATTTCCCCGCTGTGGCTTGCTGTGTCCATGCTGTGTCCCCCGCTGTGTCCCGCTGTGTCTCGCTGTGTCCCCCGCTGTGTTCCACGCTGTGTCCCACTGTGTCCT
Organism: Dipodomys ordii; assembly: GCF_000151885.1. NCBI lineage: Eukaryota > Metazoa > Chordata > Mammalia > Rodentia > Heteromyidae > Dipodomys > Dipodomys ordii. The sequence continues at coordinate 11,657 of NW_012288946.1, read as the reverse complement.
CACTGTGTCCCCGCTGTGTCCCGCTGTGTCCCTCTGTGTCGCCCCCTGTGTCCCCCTGTGTCTCCGCTGTTTCCCACTGTGAACCCCGCGCTGTCCTGCTGTGTCCCCGTGGTCCACCGGTGTGTCACCTCTGTCCCCCGCTGTGTCCTGCTGTGTCCCGATGTATCCCGCTGTGTCGCCACTTTGTCACTGCTGTGTCTCGCTGTGTCCCGATGTGTCCACGCTGTGTCCCGCTCTGTCCCAGGCTGTGTCCCGCTGTGTCCCCCGCTGTGTTCCGCTGTGTCGCTGCTGTGTCCCGCTGTGTCCCCGCTGTGTCTCCGGTGTGTCCCGCTGTGTCCCCGCTGTGTCCCCCGCTGTGTCCCCGCTGTGTCCTACTCTGTCCCCACTGTGTCCCGTTTTGTCCCGCTGTGTCCCGCTGTGTGCCCCCTTTGTTCCCCTCTGTGTCCCGCTGTGTCCCCTCTGTGTAATGCTGGATCCCCCTTTGTGTCCCACTGTGTCCCCCGCTCTGTCCCCGCTGTGTCCCGCTGTGTCCCCATGTGTCCTGCTGTGTCCCCTGCTGTGTCCCCCGCTGTGTCCCGCTGTGTCCCGCTGTGGCCTTGCTGTGTCCCCTGCTGTGTCCCTCTGTGGCCCGCTTTGTCCTTGCTGTGTCTCCATTTGTGTCCCGCTGTGTCCTCTCTTGTCCCCCGCTGTGTCCCCATGTGTCACGCTGTGTCCTCTCTGTGTATCCCTCTGTGTCCCACTGTGTCCTCGCTGTGTCCCACACTGTGTCCCCACTGTGAATCGCTGTGTCCCTTCTGTGTCCCTGCTGTGTCCCGCTGTGTCCTGCTGTGTCCCGCTGTGTCCCCTATGTCCCCCGCTGTGTCCCGTTGTGTCCCCGCTGTCTGCATATTGGTCCCCGCTGTCCCCCGCTGTGTCCCCCGCTGTGTCCCGCTGTGTCCTCGCTGTGTCCCCAGCTGTGTCCCGCTGAGTCCCCCGCTGTGTCCCCAGATGTGTCCCGCTGTGTCCCTCTATGTCCCTGCTGTTCGCCGGTGTGTCACTGCTGTCCCCCGCTGTGTCCTACGCTGAGTCCCGCTGTGTCCTCGCTGTGTCTCACTGTGTCTCCGCTTTGTCTCCGCTGTGTCCCGCTTTGTCACTGGTGTGTCCTCGCTGTGTAACCGCTGAGTCCCTCTGTGTCCCTGCTGTGTCCCACTGTGTCCCCCGCTGTGTCCCCGCTTTTTCCCCGCTGTGTCGCGCTGTGTCCCCGCTGTGTCCCGCTGTGTCCCCTCTGTGTCCCGATGTGTACTGCTGTGTCTGCCTCTGTGTCCCCCGCTGTGTCCTGCTGTGTCCCCCGCTGTGTCCTGCTGTGTCCTCGCTGTGTCCCCTGCTGTTTCCCGCTGTTTCCCCCGCTGTGTCACCCACTGTGTCCTTTGATGTGTCCCCAGCTGAGTCCCGCTGTGTCCACCACTGTTTACCGCTGTGTCCCCCACTGTGTCCCCCGCTTTGTCCCCGCTGTGTCCCCGCTCTCTCCCGCTGTGTCCCGCTGTGTCCCTCTGTGTCGCCCCCTGTGGCCCCCTGTGTCTCTGCTGTTTCCCACATGTGACCCCCGCGCTGTCCTGCTGTGTCCCCGTTGTCCACCGGTGTGTCCCCTCTGTCCCCCATTGTGTCATCGCTGTGTCGCGCTGTGTCCCGATGTGTCCCGCTGTGTCGCCGCTTTGTCACTGCTGTGTCTCGCTGTGGCCCGCTGTGTCCACGCTGTGTCCCGCTCTGTCCAAGGCTGTGTCCCTCTGTGTCCCCCGCTGTGTTCCGCTGTGTAGCTGCTGTGTTTCGCTGTGTCCCCTCTGTGTCCCCGGTGTGTCCCGCTGTGTCCCACACTGTGTCCCCGCTGTGACCTGTTGTGTCACTGCTGTGTCCCTGCTGTGTCCCGCTGTGTCCCGCTGTGTCCCGCTGTGTCCCCGATGTCCCCTGCTGTGTCCGGTTGTGTCCCCGCTGTCTGCATGTGTGTCCCCGCTGTCCCCCGCTGTGTCCCCCACTGTGTCCCGCTGTGTCCTCGCTGTGTCCCCAGCTGTGTCCCGCTGTGTCCGCCGCTGTGTCCCCCGCTGTGACCCGCTGTGTCCCCGCTGTGACCGGGCTGTTTGCCGCTGTGTCCCTGGTGTGTCCTCACTTTGTAACCGCTAAGTCCCTCTGTGTCCCCGCTGTGTCCCACTGTGTCCTCCGCTGTTTCCCCGCTGTTTCCCCGCTGTGTCCTCCTGTGTCCCGCTGTGTCCTCGCTGTTTCCTTCTGTATCCTGCTGTGTCCCCCGCTGTTTCCCCCACTATTTCCCCGCTGTGGCTTGCTGTGTCCATGCTGTGTCCCCCGCTGTGTCCTGCTGTGTCTCGCTGTGTCCCCCACTGTGTTCCCCGCTGTGTCCCACTGTGTCCTCGGTGTGTCCCCGCTGTGTCCCGCTGTGTCCCTCTGTGTCGCCCCCTGTGTCCCCCTGTGTCTCCGCTGTTTACCACTGTGACCCCCGCGCTGTCCTGCTGTGTCCCCGTTGTCCACCGGTGTGTCCCCTCTGGCCCCCACTGTGTCCCGCTGTGTCCCGATGTGTCCCGCTGTGTCGCCGCTTTGTCACTGCTGTGTCTCGCTGTGTCCCGCTGTGTCCACGCTGTGTCCCGCTCTGTCCCAGGCTGTGTCCCGCTGTGTCCCCCGCTGTGTTCCGCTGTGTCGCTGCTGTGTCCCGCTGTGTCCCCGCTGTGTCCCCGGTGTGTCCCGTTGTGTCCCCGCTGTGTCCCCGCTGTGTCCCCCGCTGTGTCCCCGCTGTGTCCCACTCTGTCCCCACTGTGTCCCGCTTTGTCCCGCTGTGTCCCCCGCTGTGTCCCGCTGTGTGCCCCCTTTGTTACCCTCTGTGTCCCGGTGTGTCCCGCTGTGTAACGCTGGGTCCCCCTTTGTGTCCCGCTGTGTCCCCCGCTCTGTCCCCGCTGTGTCCCGCTGTGTCCCCATGTGTCCTGCTGTGTCCCCTACTGTGACCCCCGCTGTGTCCCACTGTGTCCTGCTGTGGCCTTGCTGTGTCCCCTGCTGTGTCCCTCTGTGTCCCGCTTTGTCCTTGCTGTGTCTCCATTTGTGTCCCGCTGTGTCCTCTCTTGTCCCCCGCTGTGTCCCCATGTGTCATGCAGTGTCCTGTGTGTGTATCCCTCTGTGTCCCACTATGTCCTCGCTTTGTCCCACACTGTGTCCCCACTGTGACCCGCTGTGTCCCTTCTGTGTCCCTGCTGTGTCCCGCTGTGTCCCGCTGTGTCCCGCTGTGTCCCCTATGTCCCCCGCTGTGTCCCGTTGTGTCCCTGCTGTCTGCATGTGTGTCCACGCTGTCCCCCTCTGTGTCTCCCGCTGTGTCCCGCTGTGTCCTCGCTGTGTCTCCAGCTGTGTCCAGCTGTGTCCCCCGCTGTGTCCCCAGCTGTGTCCCGCTGTGTCCCTCTGTGTCCCTGCTGTTCGCCGGTGTGTCACCGCTGTCCCCCGCTGTGTCCTACGCTGAGTCCCGCTGTGTCCTCGCTGTGTCTCACTGTGTCTCCGCTTTGTCTCCGCTGTGTCCCGCTGTGTCACTGGTGTGTCCTCACTGTGTAACCGCTGAGTCCCTCTGTGTCCCCGCTGTGTCCCACTGTGTCCCCTGCTGTGTCCCCGCTGTGTCCCTGCTGTGTCCTGCTGTGTCCCCGCTGTGTCCCCGCTGTGTCCCGATGTGTACCGCTGTGTCTGCCTCTGTGTACCCCGCTCTGTCCTGCTGTGTCCCCCGCTGTGTCCTGCTGTGTCCTCGATGTGTCCCCCGCCTTTTCCCGCAGTTTCCCCCGGTGTGTAAATCACTGTGTCCTTTGATGTGTCCCCAGCTGTGTCCCGCTGTGTCCCCCACTGTTTACCGCTGTGTCCCCCACTGTGTCCCCCGCTTTGTCCCCGCTGTGTCCCCGCTCTGTCCCGCTGTGTCCCGCTGTGTCCCTCTGTGTCGCCCCCTGTGTCCCCCTGTGTCTCCGCTGTTTCCCACTGTGACCCCCGCGCTGTCCTGCTGTGTCCCCGTTGTCCACCGGTGTGTCCCCTCTGTCCCCCACTGTGTCACTGCTGTGTCGAGCTGTGTCCCGATGTGTCCAGCTGTGTCGCCGCTTTGTCACTGCTGTGTCTCGCTGTGGCCCGCTGTGTCCACGCTGTGTCCCGCTCTGTCCAAGGCTGTGACCCGCTCTGTCCCCCGCTGTGTTCTGTTGTGTCGCTGCTGTGTCCCGCTGGGTCCCCACTGTGTCCCCGGTGTGTCCCGCTGTGTCCCCGCTGTGTCCCCACTGTGTCCCCCGCTGTGTCCCCGCTGTGTCCCACTCTGTACCCACTGTGTCCTGCTTTGTCCCGCTGTGTCCCCTGCTGTGTCCCGCTGTGTGCCCCCTTTGTTCCCCTCTGTGTTCTGCTGTATCCCCTGCTGTGTCCCGGCTGTGTCCCGCTGTGTCCTCGCTGTGTCCCAGCTGTGTCCCGCTGTGTACCCGTTGTTCACTGGTTTGTCCCCACTGTCCCACGCTGTGTCCCTCGCTGTGTACCTCTGTGTCTCGCTCTGTCCTCGCTTTGTCCCCGCGATGTCCCGCTGTGTCCCTGCTCTGTTCCACTCTCTCCCGCTGTGTGCGGCTCTGTGTCCCCCGCTGTGTCCCCGCTGTGTCCCCGCTGTGTCCTCCTGTGTCCCGCTGTGTCCTCGCTGTGTCCTTCTGTATCCCGCTGTGTCCCCCGCTGTGTCCCCCACTATTTCCCTGCTGTGTCCCGGTGTGTCCCTTGCTGTGTTCCCCGCTGTGTCCCGCTGTGTCCCGATAAGTCCCATTGTGTCCGCTACAGTGTCCCCCGCTGTGTCCCTTTGTGTACCCCACTGTGTCACGCTGTGACACCCGTTGTGTCTACCGCTGTGTCCCCCGCTGTGTCCCCACTGTGTTCCGCTGTACCCCGCTGTGTTTCCGGCTGTGTCTCCCGCTGTGTCCCGCTCTTTCCCGCTGTGTCCCGCTGTGTCCTTGCTGTGTCCCCATTTGTGTCCCGCTGTGTCCTCTCTGTGTCCCCCGCTGTGTCCCGCTGTGTCCCCATGTGTCATGCTGTGTCTTCTCTGTGTATCCCTCTGTGTCCCGATGTGTCCTCGCTGTGTCCCCAACTGTGTCCCCGCTGTGACCCGCTGTGTCCCTGCTTTGTCCCTGCTGTGACCCCGATGTCCCTGCTGTGTCCCGTTGTGTCCCCGCTGTGTCCTAGCTGTGTCCCGCTGTGTCCCCGTTGTTCCCCGGTTTGTCCCCACTGTCCCCCGCTGTGTCCCTCGCTGTGTACCATTGTGTCCCGCACTGTCCTCACTTTTTCCCCGCTTTGTCCCGCTGTGTCCCTGCTGTGTCCGTGCTGTGTTCCACTCTCTCCCGCTGTGTGCAGCTCTGTGTCCTCCGCTCTGTCCCCCGCTGTGTCCCGCTGTGTCCCGGTGTGTCCCGCTTTGTCCCCTGCTGTGTCCCGCTGTTTCCCACTGTGCCCCTGCTGTGTCCCCGCTGTGTCCCCCACTGTGTCCCACTGTGTCCCCCGCTGTGTCCCTTTGTTTCCCGCTGTGTCCCACTGTGTACCCTGCAGTGTCCTGCTGTGTCTCCCGGTGTGTCCCGCTGTGTCCCGCTGTCTCCCCGGCTGTGTCCCCTGCTGTGTCCCGCTCTTTCCCGCTGTGTCCTTGCTGTGTCCACATTTGTGTCCCGCTGTGTCCTCGCTGGTTCCCCGCTGTGTCCCGCAGTATCCCGGTGTGTCCCGCTTTGTCCCCCACTGTGTCCCACTCTTTCCCATTGGGCCCCCGCTGTGTCCTCGCTGTGTCCCCCGCTGTGTCCCTGCTGTGTCCCACTGTGTCCCCCTGTGTCCTGCTGTGTCCCCTGCTGTGTCCCCCGCTGTGTCCCGCTGTGTCCCGCTGTGGCCTTGCTGTGTCCCCTGCTGTGTCCCTCTGTGTCCCGCTTTGTCCTCGTTGTGTCCCCTGCTATATCCCACTGTGTTCCCCGCTCTGTCCCGCTGTGTCCCCGCTGTGTCCCCCGCTATATCCTGCTCTGTCCCCCGCTGTGTCCCGCTGTGTCCCTGCTGTATCCCCGATGAGTCCCTGCTGTGTTCCACTCTCTCCCGCTGTGTGCGGCTCTGTGTACCCCCCTGTGTCCCCGCTGTGTCCCGCTGTAACCGGCTGTGTCCCGCTGTGTCCCCGATGTACCCGCTGTGTCCCGTTGTGTCCTCGTTGTGTCCCGCTGTGTCCTCGCTGTGTCTCCCGCTGTGTCCCACTGTGTCCCCCGCTGTGTCCCGCTGTGTCCCCCGCTGTGTCCCGCTGTGTCCGGCTGTGTCCCGGCTGTCCGCCGGTGTGTCACCGCTGTCCCCCGCTGTATCCCACGCTGTGTCCCGCTGTGTCCTCGCTGTGTCTCACTGTATCCCTGCTGTGTCTCCGCTGTGTCCCGAAGTGTCCCTGGTGTGTCCTCGCTGTGTAACCGCTGAGTCCCTCTGTGTCCCCGCTGTGTCCCAGTGTGTCCCCCGCTGTGTCCCCGCTGTGTCCCCGCTGTGTCCCTGCTCTGTTCCACTCTCTCCCGCTGTGTGCAGCTCTGTGTCCCCTGCTGTGTCCCCCGCTGTGTCCCACAGTATCCCGGTGTGTCCCGCTTTGTCCCCCGCTGTGTCCTGCTGTTTCCCACAGTGCCCCTGCTGTGTTCCCGCTGTGTCCCGCTGTGTACCCCGCTGTGTCCCACCGTGTCCCTCTGTGTGCCCTGTTTGTTCCCCTCTGTGTCCTGCTGTGTCCCCTGCTGTGTCCCCGCTGTGTAACGCTGGGTCCCCTCTGTGTCCCGCTGTATCCCCCGCTGTGTCCTCGCTGTGTCCCACGCTGTGTCCCCGCTGTGTTTCGCGGTGTCCCCCTGTGTACTGCTGTGTCCCCTGCTGTGTCCCCCGCTGTGTCCCGCTGTGTCCCGCTGTGGCCTTGCTGTGTCCCCTGCTGTGTCCCTCTGTGTCCCGCTTTGTCCTCGTTGTGTCCCCTGCTATATCCCACTGTGTTCCCCCCTCTGTCCAGCTGTGTCCCCGCTGTATCCTGCTGTGTCTTTCACTATATCCTGCTCTGTCCCCCGCTGTGTCCCGCTGTGTCCCACTGTGTCCCTACTGTATCCCCGATGTGTCCCACTGTGTACCCCACTGTGTCCCGGTCTGTCCCACTGTGTCCCCTGCTGTGTTCCCCTCTGTGTCCTGCTGTGTCCGGCTGTGTACCGCTGTGTCCTCGCTGTGTCCCAGCTGTGTCCCGCTGTGTCCCCGTTGTTCCCCGGTTTGTCCCCACTGTCCCCCGCTGTGTCCCTCGCTATGTACCTCTGTGTCCCGCTCTGTCCTCGCTTTGTCCCCGCGATGTCCCGCTGTGTCCCTGCTGTGTCCCTGCTGTGTTCCACACTCTCCCGCTGTGTGAGGCTCTGTGTCCCCTGCTGTGTCCCCCGCTGTGTCTCCCTGTATCCCGGTGTGTCCCGCTTTGTCCCCCGCTGTGTCCCGCTGTTTCCCACTGTGCCCCTGCTGTGTCCCCGCTGTGTCCCGCTGTGTACCCCTCTACGTCCCACTGTGTCCCGCTGTGTGCCCCCTTTGTTCCCCTCTGTGTCCTGCTGTGTCCCCTGCTGTGTCCCCGCTGTGTCCCGCTGTGTCCCCGCTGTGTAAAGCTGTGTCCCCCTTTGTGTCCCGCTGTGTCCCCCGCTGTGTCCCTGCTGTGTCGCTTTGTGTCCCGCTGTACCCCGCAGTGTCCTGCTGTGTCCACGCTGGGTCCCTTGCTGGGTCCCGCTGGGTCCCCATATGTCACGCTGTGTCCTCTCTGGGTCCCCCGCTGTGTCCCGCTGTGTCCCACTCTGTGTCCCGCTGTGTCCTTGCTGTGTCCCCCACTGTGTCCCCGCTGTGACCCGATGTGTCCCTGCTGTGTCCCTTGCTGTGTCCCCCGCTCTGTCTCGCTGTGTCCCCCCTGTGTCCCCGCTGTCCCCCGCTGTGTCCTGGTGTGTCCCAGCGGTCCCTAGCTGTGTCACTGCTGTCACCCGCTGTGTCCCCCGCTGTGTCACCCGCTGTGTCCCCCGCTGTGTCCCCGCTATGTTCTGCTGTATCCTGTGGTGTCTGATTTTGTGCCCCGCTATGTCCCCCGCTGTGTCCCCACTGTGTCCAGCTCTGTCCTCACTGTGTCCCGCTGCGTCACGCTGTGTCCCCCGCTGTGTCCCGCTGTGTCCCCCGCTGTGTCCGGTTGTGTTTCCCGCTGTGTCCCGCTGTGTATTGCTGTGTACCGGCTGTGTCCCGCTGTGTAACGATGTGTCCCGGCTGTGTCCCCGCTGTGTCTCCCTGCTGTCCCCCGCTGTGTCCTCACTGTGTTCCGCTGTGTCCCTGCTGTGTCTCCGCTGTGTCTCCCTGCTGTTCCCCGCTGTGTCCCCTCTGTGTCCTGCTGTGTCTTCGCTGTGTCCCACTGTGTCCTCGCTGTGTCCCCGCTGTTTCCCGCTGTGTCCTGCTGTGTCCGGCTGTGTCCCCGCTGTCCCCCGCTGTGTCCCCTGTTGTGTCCCCGCTGTGTCCAGCTGTGTCCCGTTTTGTCCCGCTGTTTCCTGCTGTGTCCCCGCTTTGTCTCCTGCTTTGTCCCCTCTGTGTCCCGCTGTGTCCCGCTGTGTCCCCCGCTGTGTCCCGCTGTGTCCCCTGCTGTGTCCCCCGCTATGTCCCGCTGTGTCCCGTTGTGTTCTCGCTGTGTCCCGCTGTGTCCCGCTCTGTCCCGCATTGTCCTGCTGGGTCTGCCTCTGTGTCCCCCGCTTTGTCCCGCTGTGTCCCCGCTGTGTCCCCGCTGGGTCCCGCTGTGTCCCGGCTGTGTCCCCGCTGTGTCCCGCTGTGTCCCTGGTGTGTACTCGCTGTGTAACTGCTATGTTCCTCTGTGTCCCCGCTGTGTCCCACTGTGTCCCCCGATGTGTCCCCGCTGTGTCCCCGCTCTGTCCCTGCTGTGTTCCACGCTCTCCCGCTGTGTGCAGCTCTGTGTCCCCTGCTGTGTCCCCCGCTGTGTCCCACAGTATCCCGGTGTGTCCCGCTTTGTCCCCCGCTGTGTCCCGCTGTTTCCCACAGTGCCCCTGCTGTGTTTCCGCTGTGTCCCGCTGTGTACCCCGCTGTGTCCCACCGTGTCCCGCTGTGTGCCCTCTTTGTTCCCCTCTGTGTCCTGCTGTGTCCCCTGCTGTGTATCCGCTGTGTAACGCTGGGTCCCCTCTGTGTCCCGCTGTATCCCCCGCTGTGTCCTCGCTGTGTCCCACGCTGTGTCCCCGCTGTGTTTCGCTGTGTCCCCCTGTGTCCTGCTGTGTCCCTTGCTGTGTCCCCCACTGTGTCCCGCTGTGTCCTGCTGTGGCCTTGCTGTGTCCCCTGCTGTGTCCCTCTGTGTCCCGCTTTGTCCTCGTTGTGTCCCCTGCTATATCCCGCTGGGTTCCCCGCTCTGTCCAGCTGTGTCCCCGCTGTGTCCCGCTGTGTCTCCCACTATATCCTGCTCTGTCCTCCGCTGTGTCCCGCTGTGTCCCACTGTGTCCCTGCTGTATCCCCGATGTGTCCCACTGTGTACCCCACTGTGTCCCGGTCTGTCCCACTGTGTCCCCTGCTGTGTTCCTCTCTGTGTCCTGCTGTCCCCCGCTGTGTGCCGCTGTGTCCCCGCTGTGTCCCATCTGTGTCCCGCTGTGTCCCCGTTGTTCCACGGTTTGTACACACCGTCCCCCGCTGTGTCCCTCGCTGTGTACCTCTGTGTCCCGCTCTGTCCTCGCTTTGTTCCTGGGATGTCCCGCTGTGGCCCCGCTGTGTCCCTGCTGTGTTCCACTCTTTCCCGCTGTGTGCGCCTCTGTGTCCCCCGCTGTATCCATCACTGTGTCCCCTGTATCCCGGTTTATCCCACATTGTCCCCCGCTGTGTCCCACTGTTTCCCACTGTGCCCCTGCTGTGTCCCCGCTGTGTCCCCCGCTGTATCCCCCGCTGTGTCCCGCTGTGTCCTCGCTGTGTTCCCCGCTGTGTCCTTCTGTGTCCCCAGCTGTGTCCCGCTCTTTCCCGCTGTGTCCCGCTGTGTCCTTGCTGTGTCCCCATTTGTGTCCCGCTGTGTCCTCGCTGGGTCACCCACTGTGTCCCGCTGTGTCTCCATGAGTCACGCTGTGTCCTCTCTGTGTATCCCTCTGTGTCCCGCTGTTTCCTCGCTGTGTCCCCCACTGTGTCCCCGCTGTGACCCGCTGTGTCCCTGCTTTGTCCCCGCTGGGTCAGGCTGTGTCCCGCTTTGTCCCGCGGTGCCCCGATGTCCCCCGCTCTTTCCTGTTGTGTCCCCACTGTCCGCATGTGTGCCCCGCTGTCCCCCGCTTTGTCCCCCGCTGTGTCCCGCTGTTTCCCACTGTGCCCCTGCTGTGTCCCCGCTGTGTCCCGCTGTGTACCCCTCTACGTCCCACTGTGTCCCGCTGTGTGCCCCCTTTGTTCCCCTCTGTGTCCTGCTGTGTCCCCTGCTGTGTCCCCGCTGTGTCCCGCTGTGTCCCCGCTGTGTAAAGCTGTGTCCCACTTTGTGTCCCGCTGTGTCCCACGCTGTGTCCCTGCTGTGTCGCTTTGTGTCCCGCTGTGTACCATTTGTGTCCTGCTGTGTCCACGCTGGGTCCCTCGCTGGGTCCCGCTGGGTCCCCATGTGTCACGCTGTGTCCTAGCTGGGTCCCCTGCTGTGTCCCGCTGTGTCCCCCTCTGTGTCCCGCTGTGTCCTTGCTGTGTCCCCCACTGTGTCCCCGCTGTGACCCGATGTGTCCCTGCTGTGTCCCTTGCTGTGTCCCCCGTTCTGTCTCGCTGTGTCCCCCCTGTGTCCCCGCTGTCCCCCGCTGTTTCCTGGTGTGTCCCAGCGGTCCCTAGCTGTGTCACTGCTGTCACCCGCTGTGTCCCCCGCTGTGTCACCCGCTGTGTCCCCCGCTGTGTCCCCGCTATGTTCTGCTGTATCCCGTGGTGTCTGATTTTGTGCCCCGCTATGTCCCCCGCTGTGTCCCCACTGTGTCCAGCTCTGTCCTCACTGTGTCCCGCTGCGTCACGCTGTGTCCCCCGCTGTGTCCGGTTGTGTTTCCCGCTGTGTCCCGCTGTGTATTGCTGTGTACCGGCTGTGTCCCGCTGTGTAACGATGTGTCCCGGCTGTGTCCCCGCTGTGTCTCCCTGCTGTCCCCCGCTGTGTCCTCACTGTGTTCCGCTGTATCCCTGCTGTGTCCCCGCTGTGTCTCCCTGCTGTTCCCCGCTGTGTCCCCTCTGTGTCCTGCTGTGTCTTCGCTGTGTCCCACTGTGTCCTCGCTGTGTCCCTGCTGTTTCCCGCTGTGTCCTGCTGTGTCCGGCTGTGTCCCCGCTGTCCCCCGCTGTGTCCCCTGTTGTGTCCCCGCTGTGTCCAGCTGTGTCCCGTTTTGTCCCGCTGTTTCCTGCTGTGTCCCCGCTTTGTCCCCTGCTTTGAACCCTCTGTGTCCCGCTGTGTCCCGCTGTGTCCCCCGCTGTGTCCCGCTGTGTCCCCTGCTGTGTCCCCCGCTATGTCCCGCTGTGTGCCGTTGTGTTCTCGCTGTGTCCCGCTGTGTCCCGCTCTGTCCCGCATTGTCCTGCTGGGTCTGCCTCTGTGTCCCCCGCTTTGTCCCGCTGTGTCCCCGCTGTGTCCCCGCTGGGTCCCACTGTGTCCCGGCTGTGTCCCCGCTGTGTCCCGCTGTGTCCCTGGTGTGTACTCGCTG
>NW_012288945.1:0-12963 GCF_000151885.1 Dipodomys ordii | reverse complement strand
CACCTTAGAATGAATGCCAAAAGTTAGAGTGTTAAACTACGATTTAAAAATAGATTCTTTTTTGAGGTTTTTTCATACCGCTTATGAAATTGTAACTCAGGGCCCAGGTACTGTTCCTGAGCTTTTTAACTCAAAGCTGGTGCTATCCCAGTTGAACCACAGCTCCATTTCTGGCTTGTTGGTGGATCACTGGAGATCAGAGTCTCAAGGACTACCCTTTCTAGCCTGACTTTGATCCTGTATCCTCAGATCTTTGCCTCCTGAGCTGTTGGGATTACAGGGATGAGCCTCCAGGGTCTGGCCCATACAATTCTTTTAAGTGGAGTCTGGGAAAAATGTTCCATTTGCCAGTTCTGGAAGTGTTCTGACTTTGGTATTTCAGACATGAATGTGCTGTGACCTTCCAGGCCCTGAGGAGACACATGTTAGAATCAAGAGGCAATTCAAGGGCACCACACTGGGCTGGGGTGTTAGGAAGGAAGATCACTGGCTGTCTCTTCCTGTGGTCCCTGGGGCTCCATCATGGTCAGCAGTGGATGGTACAAGGAGCGCCAGGAGCCTGTGCATCTGATTGGCTTCACTTTTTGTAAAATCTTCATTATTTGAACACCTGTTGCACAAATAGCACATCCATGTAAAATTCCTGTGGGGATAGCTACAACATGTTTTTTTTTTTTTGGTTGGTCATGGGACTTGAACTCTGGGCCTGGGTGCTGTCTCCATTCATCAGCTCAAGGCGAACACTCTACCACTTGAGCCACAGAGCCACTTTTGGTTTTCTGTGGTTCATTGGAGATGAAAGTCTCATGGACTTTCCTGCCCGGGTTGGCTTTGAATCTCAATCCTTAGATCTCAGCCTCCTGAACAGCTAGTATTATAGGCGTGAGTCACCAGTACACAGTCCAATATGACATTTTTCTTTTCTTTTTTTGGGGGGGGGTCCAGTCGTGGGGCCTGAACTATTGGCCTGAGCGCTGTCCCTCAGCTCTTCAGCTCAAGGCTAGCACTCTATCACTTGAGTCACTGCACCACTTCTGGCTTTTTCTTTTTGCTTATATGGTGCTGAGGAATCGAACCCAGGCCCTCAGGCTTGCAAGGCAAGCGCTCTACTACTGAGCCACCTTCCCAGCCCCAGTATGACATTTTTCATGGTGTATAGAGATACTAGAAGGTAAATATATATCCAATATTTTCTGAAATTTTTTTCTGTCAGTCGTGGGGCTTGAACTCAGGCTCTGGGTGCTGTCTCTGAGGTCTTCAGTTCATGGTAAGCGCTCTACTGCTTGAGCCACAGCACCACTTCTGGTTTTGTAGTGGTTTCTTGGAGATAAGAGTCTCCCAGACTTTTCTACCTAGCTTGGCTTTGAACCTTGACCCTCAGATCTTAGCCTCCTGAGTAGCTGGGATTACAGGCATGAGCCACCAGCACCTGGCTTATTTTCTGTATGTTTGAGAGTTTTCCCCCTGTATCATTCTCATTCATTACTGTTCTTGTGTTTTCTCTCACATCACATAGAATCCTTTGTTGTTCAATAAACTTGCACTGAATTAAATTAGTATCCCATTTTTCCTGACCAACTCTGTAAGAACATTTTCACCCCATTCTCCTGAACAATCTCCTGCAGAACAAAGTTTCACTCTGGCCCTCTTGGCTGCTGCACAGAAGTATTCTCACCGTTTCCTGGCCAGAAGCAACAGACAAATTGTTGAGCATGACAACTCTGTGTGTTGCCCTCCTCAGCATCCATTGTTACTTCCAGAGGCATTTTAACTTTTATGAATTAGAATTCTGAGGAATTGTGATATTGGCTATGGTTCACAAATGTTCATCATATTCTCATATTGGTAATATTGTTATCTTACCTATGTAATCAGGATCTTTCCAGATTGTCTTTTTCTATGTGTGTTGGTTTTGGGGCTTGATTCTGGGTCTGAGCATGGTCCCTGAATATTTTTCCTCAAGATCAGTACTCTATGACTTGATCCACAGCTCCGTGTCTGGCTTTTTAGTGCATAATTGGAGATCAGTGTTTATGGACTTTCTTGCCTAGGCTGGCCTTGAACTGTTATCCTCAGATCTCAGTTTTCTGAGTAGTTAGGATTACAGGCATAAAACACACACACCAAAATTATGTTTTAACAAGTGCTTGCCTTTACTGTTTTGCTATCTCTAAACTTTTAATGTTATTTAGCATGACCTCTATAACTTTCTAGTGAAGTCTTTTATTTTATATTTTCCCTTCTTATTGGACAGAAGAGCAGTGTGAAGTGAGAGTATTAAATGCAGCTCCCTCACAGAGAACTGAATTGGGCTGCGTATTTCCCATAAGGCTCTCTGTTCTGATTCTCATTGCATGACCCACTGGGCAATTTTAGGACTCATGTTACTAGGACCAACTGTTGCAATACATTATTTTCCACAAAGACTTTAGCAATTAGCAGAAATAACAGGGGAAAAAACGGAAAGATGGAAATGATATAAATAAACCTGATCAAGGCAGTTTATACACTTGACCAAAGTGCCATAAGAAACCTCACACCCGGTCTTTCTTAAATGTCATCTTTTCCCATTCAGAATAATATTCCATTTATTCTCTCTTAGACACTGATGAAGCCAATCCACTGCTCTGAGAAGCCACAAGGGTGCAGAGGTGTTTCAGCTGAGCATTTCCCAACACAATTATTGTGCTTTACAAATAGAATGAAAACTGCCCCACACACTTGAAAGAAAAAAATCTGCTGTGAAGGGCTGGGAAGGTGGCTCAGTGGTAGAGCGCTTGCCTTGCATGCGTGAGGCCCTGGGTTCGATTCCTCAGCACCACATATGCAAAGAGAAGAAAGCTGGAGGTGGTGCTGTGGCTCAATTTGCAGAGCACTAGCCTTGAGCTGAAGAGCTGAGGGACAACGCCCAGGCCCAGAGTTCAGGCCTCACAACCAGACCCAAAAATAAAGGAAAAAAAATCTGCTGTGAAAACTTGCTACTATGAAGATGCACTATGAAATTTCTGCCACAGAAATCAAAGAGATGATTCAGACACAAAGATCAAGAACAATGTCAGAAAGGAACCCCAACATTACAGTCTGGGTCCTGGGACGAGGACAAGGAGAGCAGACAGCCCTTTGGGAGAAAACACAGTACAAGTCAGCTCCTTGTGAATAAGCCCACGTTTCACAGAGCCACAACTCAGTGTACAATAGGATGGGGAAATGGTCAACATTAAAGTAGTAGGTGGCAAGCTAATTTAAGTTGGGAATTTTAGAGATAGCAATAGAGAAAATGCAAGCCCTTATGGAAAGAAGATTTTGTGGCTCACCTGCTACTCAGGTAGCTGATATCTGAGGATCCCAGTTCTAAGCCAGCTCCAGCAAGGAAAGTTTGTGATATTTGTGTATCCACAGAATCACCAAATCTGGAAGCGGAGCTAGAGCTCACCTGGTACAGTGTTAGTGACAGTGTCCTAGCTCCAGGACTGGCACATAATCACACACACACACACACACACACACACACACACACACACACACACACACACCATGATTTTGTGATTCCCCTTGTAAATACATTCGAAAGTACTCCTAAATGCCTAGAATATGGAACTTACCACAGGTGAGTTGGCAGTTGTACAGGACTCATCTGGAGACAACCGAGTAGTGTTGTGCCACAGCGGCTGAAGTGTGCAAACAGGAATGAATAAAAAGCAAGCAAATACCTGAACGAAAAGGGTAGCATTGAGAGAAACAAGAAAGATGTGTATTCAACCGCAAACACAAGTGAGAGAAATGAAGATGGGCCAGTGATGCACACTTGCAATCCTAGCTACTCAGGAATCTGAGATGTGAGGATTGGGGATCAAAGCTAATGAGAGCAGGAAAAGTCCAGGTGATGCTTATCTTTACAAAAACTAAATGAGTAAAGAAATCCCACAACTGCAGCTGTGGCTCAGTTGGTAGAGAACTAATCTTGATCCAAACAGCCAAAAAAATAATCTGAGCACCAAGGGCTTGTCTTCAAGGCCTAACACTGGCACCAAAAAGAATAGGGGAAGAAGTGAATCTGAAATCCACAACTCATCCTGGGATGGGCAGTGTTGTGTCTTCACCCCACCCCCGGCTCTGAACCAAGTTTGCAGAATCCTTCCTCTGGCTGTCTGGACTGCAGACACACAGAGTGTCTTTGGAAGCCTGGCTTGATCATGCATGCCCATATCATCAGAGGAGGACGGAGGAGTTCCCCAGGGTGTTTACTCACCTCCCCTGCTGCTGTCACTCTGACCCTGTTTATTTCTTGTTGTCATGATGGACCAGCGCAGTCAGTTGCCCTATCCCACGTGCACAGCATGTCTCCTGATGCAGGTGTGTCTGTGCTCCCAGTCCCAGCGGTGTCAAGAAAGTTAAATGAAGACGCTAAGAGCTCATTCAAAGTTACTTCTCACACCACTGGTAGGAAATAACCTGAGCACTGCAGGGGAGAGTCCATAGAGCACTGTGCCCTCCCCTGGGACATACTGAGCCCCCAGCATTCATGGCTTGACAGAGAGCTCCATGGGGTCTCTGTCTTGGCTCACTGATTGATCACCCAAAGTTGGGATGTTGTGATCACAATGTGTTCTTCTTTGTATAAAATGGCGAGCAACACAGAAAGATAGAAAATGGGGGCTGGGAAGATGGCTCAGTGGTAGACCGCTTGCCTTGCATGCCTGAGGCCCTGGGTTCGATTCCTCCGAACCACATAAGCAAAAAGACAAATGGTGGCAGTGGTGCTGTGGCTGAAGTGGTAGAGCGCTAGCCTTGAGCTGAAGAGCTGAGGGATAGCGCCCAGGCCTGATTTCAGGCCCCATGACCTGAACTCCCTGTTCCCCCTCCCCCAGAAAAGAAAGAAAGTCAGAAAATGAAGTAGAACTGTGTTAAGTGTTAACTTATCACTGGAAGATGCTGTCTTTAAGGAGAAATGAGATTGCCGGGCGCCAGTGGTTCACGCCTGTCATCCTAGCTACTCAGGAGGCTGAGATCTGAAGATCGTGGTGCAAAGCCAGCCTGAGCAGGAAATCTGTGAGACTCTTATCTCCAATAAAACACCAGAAAACCAGAAGTGGTGCTGTGGCTCAAGTGGTAATGTGTTCACCTTGAGCTGAAGAGCTGAGGGACAGTGCCCAGTCCTACAGTTCAAGTCCCATGACTGATAAAAAAAAGAAAGAGAGAGACAGAAATGAAATTAACATGCATTTGTCTGAAACCCATGTGTGTGTGTGTGTGTGTGTGTGTATGTGTTTGTGTGTGTGTGTATGTGTGTGTTTTTTAAGGCTTCAACTCAGGGCCTGGGTGCTGTCTCTGAGTATTTGTGCTCAAAGCTGGTCCCCGACGACTTGAGCAACAGTTCCAATTCTGGCTTTTTGGTGGCTTATTGGCGATAAGCCTGCATAGGTTGCCTTTGAACCTTGATTTTTAGATCTCAGAAACCTGAATACCTAGGATGACTAGTGTGAGCCACTGGCACAGGTCTGATGATTATGATATCAGCTTGGAGAGCGGTTTCAGTGAGATTGTTATAATCACTGCTACTCAGAGTGTTTGTTCTTTGTGCATAGAAAAGCTTCCAATAAGTATATATTTAGATTATTTCCTGCTGCTCTGCCATTAGAGTTCATGTAGCTCAAAAGCGTCATTCAACTGGAGTTTTTCATGTTTTATATACAGAATCATCGCATCTGCAAATAGGATTAATTTCTCATTTTAATTTGTTATTGTAAAGATACTATACAGTGAGTTACAGTTACATGAGCAAGGTAATGAGTACACTTCCTATTGAGCATTGTTATCCCTCCATTGTTTTCCCCCACCATCCCTTCCCTCCCTACCTTTCCCGAGGTTCTTTTTCTTTTTAATTGTGAACATATTGTACAGAGGGGTTACAATTACCCGGGCAAGACAATGAGTACATTTCCTATCAAGCATTGTAGCCTCCTCCTTTGTTTACACTTAACATCCCTTCCCAACCTCCCTGTGGCCCCCACCGAATCCTCCCCCCGCACCAAAGTTGTAAAGTTTTTTTTCAACAAACAACTTATATTTCTCATTGCTGCAATGGGTCCACTTGTATCCTTATTTAAATGACTTGTTTTCCCCCTTCACCTCCACAAATTATACTGACATCAAATACAGTGAAAGCAGGGGTTATACTGTGGGGGAGGGACATACAAAGCAACAAAGAAATAATCTTATAATTGCATTAGAAACAAATGCATGACAGAAAAAATATTTAAAATACATATCTTAGGGTTCATTTTCCTAACATCACCTTATCTGACCTTTTCTGCTTGACTCATACATATACTAGATAATGCAAATAAGCAAAACCATGGGACCTACGTTTCTTTGGTCTTGGCTTACTTCACTTAATATAATTTTTTCCAAGTCTTTCCATTTCCTAACAAATGGGGCAATGTCATTCTTTCTGATGGAGGCAAAGAATTCCATTGTGTATATATACCACATTTTCTTGATCCATTCATCTACTGAGGGGCATCTGGGTTGGTTCCATATCTTAGCTATGGTAAATAATGCTGCAATAAACATAGTTGTGCTGGTAGCTTTAGTGTGGTCTTGTTTGTAAACATTTGGGTAAATGCCCAAAAGTGGGATTGCTGGGTCATAGGGGAGTTCTATGTGGAGTCTTTCGAGGAACCTCCATACTACTTTCCAAAGTGGTTGAACAATACACTCCCACCAACAATGAAGTAAGGTTCCCTTCTGTTCACATCCCCTCCAGCATCTGTTGTTAATAGAGTTCTTGATTTTTGCCATTCTAACTGTGGTGAGGTGTTATCTTAATGTGGTTTTGATTTGCATTTCTTTTATGGCTAGGGAGGTTGAGCATTTCTTCATATGTCTATTGGCCATCCTTTTTTCTTCTTCAGATAATTTTCTCTTTAAGTCTTTAGCTCACTTATTAATAAGCTGATTCAAAACTTTGGCAAAGTAGTAGGGTATAAAAATAACCCCCTAAAATCAATGGCTTGTCTGTATGCCAACAATGAGAAAAGTGTGGCTGAAATTAGGAAAGCATCTCCATTTGTAATAGCCCCACAAAAAATAAAATACCTAGGAATTAACTTAATCAAAGAAGTGAAAGACCTCTATGATGAAAACTTTAAAAACTTGAAAAAGGAAGTCAAAACAGAACTTAGAAAATGGCAATAACTCCCATGCTCCTGGATTGGAAAGATGAGCATGGTGAAAATGGCAATACTTCCTAAGACTATCTACAATTTCAATGCGATACCCATCAAAATTCCAACCTCATTCTTCAAGGAAACAGAAGAGGCAATCCAAAAATTCATATGGAACAATAAAAGACCCCAAAATGCAAAAAAGTTCCTCAATGGAAAGAACACTGCTGAAAGAATATCAATACCAAATTTCAAACTCTACTATAATAAAGCCATATTAATCCAAACAGCTTGGTACTGGCACAAGAACAGACCTCAGGACCAATGGAATAGAATTGAAAACCCAGAAATGAACCTACAGACCTATAGCCATCTAATCTTCGATAAGGGAGCTAAAAAAATAGAATGGAAGAAAGACAGCTGGCCAAATTGGTTAACTACTTGTTGAAAACGAAAGCTAGATCCTTATATATCACCCTGCACCAGAATCAACTCCAAATGGATCAAAGACCTCGGAGTCAAAGCAGACACTCTGAAAACATTGCAGGATCTAATAGGAGAAACCTTAGGTCTCCTTGGTGCAGGCCAAAATTTTCTTAATAGAGACCCAGAAACACAACAAATCAAAGAAAGGTTGGACAAATGGGATTGCATGAAGTTGCAGAGCTTCTGCATGGCAAAGGACATAGCTAGCAAGATCAATGGAAAGCCCACGGATTGGGAGAAGATCTTCACTAGCCATACAATGGACAAGGATATCATATCTAAAATATTCTTGGAACTTTTTTTAATTGTTATTAAGTGATTACATAATTTCCCAAATTTCACAGTATTATGGAATAATGATGCTCATTTCAAGTCCCAAGTTCATTCTAACTTTCCTGGAACAAGTTGTCTATCACAGTCTATAACATATAACGGTGTATACATATACACCATACATGTGATCAGCAGCATGGGGATATTTAGTAGTGGTTCGACCAGATGGGTGGGAGTTCTTTGTTTCTTAAGTCCTGTTAATTTTGTTGTACCACCTAACATTTTGGATTTAGCAACCACTTATCAGGGAGACCATGTACCATTTGTCTCTTTGCTCTTGGCTTAGCTCGCTCAACATGATTCATTCTAGCTCCATCCATTTCCCTGCAAATGCCATTATTTTGTCATTTCTAATGGCTGCATAATATTCCATTGTGTATAGATACCACAATTTTTGGATCCATTCATCTGTCGTGGGGCATCTGGGTTGTTTCCATATCCTAGCTATTGTGAACAGTGCTGCAATAAAAGTGGAGGTGCACGTGTCCTTGTATATTGGTTCATGTTGTTCAGGGTAGATGCCTAGAAGTGGTAAGACTAGGTCATATGGGAGGTCAATCTTTAGCGTTCTAAGGACCATTCACACTGCTTTTCAAAGTGGTTGTATAAGTGTACATTCCCTCCAGCAATGTAATAGGGTTCCTCTTTCTCCACATCCCCTCCAGCATTTGTCGTTGGCTGATTTGTGGATGTGGGACATTCTGACTCGGGTAAGGTGGTATCTCAGGGTTGTCTTTATTTGCATTTCCTTCACCACCAGGGATCATGTGTTTCTTTGGCATTTTTATTTCTTCATCTGAGAACCCTCTTTTGTACCCTTGCCCTTTTAGTAATTGGTTTGTTAGGTTTGGGAGGGATTATTTTCTTGAGTTCCCTGTATATACAGGATGTTAACCCCTTGTATGATATATTGCTGGTAAATACTTTTTCCCAATTAGTTGGTTGTCTTTCTAGCTTGGTTGCGATAGATTTAGCTGTGCAGAAGCTTTTTATCTTAAGGTAGTCCTAGTTGTCGAGTCTCTCTCCAATTTGTTGTGACCCTGGGACTCTATTCAGGAAGTTCCTTCCTGTGCCTATTAGTTCAAGTGTCTCTCCTACTCTATCCTGCAATAGTTTCAGAGATTCAGGTTTAATGTTAAGGTCTTTATTCCTTTTGAGTTGATGTTGGTGCATGGTGATAAGCTGGGGTCCACTTTTAGTTTTCTGCATTTGGCTGCCCAGTTTTCCCAGCACCAGCGGTTGAAGAGGCTGTGTTTCTTCCATTGTATGTCTTTGGCTCCTTTGTCGAATATCAGCTGGCTGTAGGCCTGTGGATTTATTTCTGGATCTTCTATTCTGTTCCATTGTTCTTCGGGTCTGTTTCTGTGCCAATACCATGCTGTCTTTGTTATGATAGCTCTGTAGTAGAGTTTGAAGTTCTGCATGGATATCCCTCCCATGTTGTCTTTATTCCCTAGAATTGTTTTGGCTCTTCTAGATCTTTTGTTGCTCCATATGAATTTTTGAACTGTTTTCTGTATTTCAGTGATGTACGTCATTGGAATTTTAACAGGAATTGCATTGAATTTGTATATTAATTTTGACAGTATTACCGTCTTTACTATATTAAGTTGGCCTATCCAAGAGCATGGGAGGTCTTTCCATTTCCTAGTGTCTTCTGCAATTTCTTTCTTTTACTTTTTATAGTTTTCATTAAATAGTTCTTTTACATCTTTGGTTAGTTTAATTCCTAAATATTTTATTTTTTGGGAGGTTATTGTGAATGGGGTTGCTCCCATTATTTCCCTCTCTTCTTGTACAAAATTTTCAGTGCACAGGAAGACAACTGATTTTTGCGGGTTTATTTTGTATCCTGCTACTTTGCCGAAGTGATTTATGATTTCTAAGAGTTTGGGGATGGAGTTTTTGGGATCATGAAGGTATAGTATCATGTGGTCTGCAAAAAGGGATAGTTTAACTTCTTCTTTCCCTATGCGGATCCCTTTAATGTATTTTTCTTGCCTTATTGTCCTGGCTAAGGGTTCCAGGACTATATTGAAGAGGAGTGGAGACAGTGGGCATCCTTGCCTTGTTCCTGATTTTAGGAGAATTGGTTGTAACTTTTCCTCATTAAATATAATATTGGCTATTGGTCTGTCATAAATGGCTTTTTATTGTTTTTTGAAATGTTCCTTCTATTCCTATTTTCTCCAGAGCTTTTAGCATGAATGAATGTTTGAATTTTATCAAAGGCCTTTTCTGCATCTGTGGTGATAATCATGTGACACTTGACCTTGGTTCTGTTGATATGTTGGATTACATTTAATCACTTAGGTATGTTAAACCATCCCTGCATCCCTGGGATGAAGCCTACCTGGTCATAGTGTATTATTATTTTTATGTGTTTCTGGATTCTGTTAGCTAGAATCTTGTTAAGGATCTTTGCATCTGTGTTCATCAAGGAAATTGGCCTGTAATTCTCCTTTTTGGTTGGGTCTTTGCCTGGTTTGGGGATGAGTGTGATATTGGCTTCGTAGAATGAGTTTGGGATAGCTCCCTCCTCCTCTGTTTCTCTGAAGAGCTTGAGGAGTATGGGTATTAGTTCTTCTTTAAAGGTCTTATAGAATTCTGCTGTGAATCCATCTGGACCTGGGCTTTTTTTTTGTTGGAAGACTTTTGATAGCTTCCTGTATCTCGTTGTAGGATATTGGCTTATTTAATTGGTTTACTTCTTCTTTGCTCAGTTTGGGCAACTTGTATTTCTCTAAAAATGCATCCATTTCTGCCAGGTTTTCTTCCTTTAGAGAGTATAACTTTTGAAAGTACTCTGTTAGGATTGTTTGGATATCTTGGATACTTGTGATTTTTCCCGTGGCATCCCTAATCCTGTTAATATGGGTTTCCTCTTCTTTTTTAATTAATCTTGCCAATGGGCAATCAATTTTGTTTATTTTTTCAAAGAACCAGCTTTTTGTTTGGTTAATTTTGTCTAAATTTTCTGATTTTCTAATTGGTTAATCTCTGCTCTTAATTTGGTTATCTGGCTTCATCTAGTAACTTTAGGTTCCTTTTTTCTTGTTTTCCTAGCTGTTTTAATTGCAACAAGAGATTATTTACTTGGTCTGTCTCCATTCTCTTGTTGTGCGCACTGAGGGCAATAAATTTGCCACTCAGGACTGCCTTTGCTGTGTCCCACAAGTTTCTTTGTGAGGTGTTTTCATTTTCATTGTGTTCTAGGAAATGTTTTATTTCTTCTCTGATCTCTTCCATTACCCAGGCATTGCTAAGGAGTGTGCTGTTCAATTTTCATGTATTAGCGAAATTACTGTGGTATGCTTTGTTTTTGAGATGTAGCCTGATTCCACTGTGATCAGATAGGATACAGGGGATTATGTCAATCCCTTTGTGTTTGCTTAAGTTCCTTGCATGAACTCTGATATGGTCTATTTTGGAGAAAGTTCCATGAGCTGCTGAGAAGAATGTGTACTGTGTTGTTGTAGGGTGAAATAGTGGGTAGATGTCAGTTAATTCCACTTGAAGTATGGCCTCACTTAATTCGGTAGCTTCTTGGCCAATCCTCTGGTTGGTAGACCTGTCCTTTGGTGAGAGTAGTGTGTTAACGTCTCCTAGTATTATCATATTGGGATCTATTTTATTGTATAAGTTTGAGAGTATTTGTTTAACATATCTGGGTGCACCAATATTTGGAGCATATAAATTGATGATGGCAATATTCTCCTCTTGGATTGTTCCCTTTATTCATATGTAGTGTCCGTCCTTGTCTTTCTGTACTGATTTTTAAAGAAAAGTTTATTCTGGCAGATATCAGGATAGCTACACCTGCTTTCTTACTGTGGGCAAGTGATTGGTAGATCCTTTCCCAACCCTTTACTCTGAATTTGTTTGTATGTTTGGCTGAGTGGTGGGTCTCCTGAAGGCAACAGATGGATGGGTCATGTTTTCTGATCCAGTCTGCAGTGCTTTTTCTTTCCATTGGAGAATTAAGCCCATTAATATTAAGAGAAAGTATAGAGAGATGCATTGTTGTCCCTGTCATTCCATTTTCCTAAGTTTTTCTTCTTTCCTTTCCTCCTGTGCTTGCTCCGTTAGACTTTGAGTAATGCCTGTCTGGGGCAGGTCCCAGTTCCTGGTTGCTTTCTTCAGGTTGTGTCCCCCCTCTTAGTATTCTTTGTAATGCTGGCTTACTGTTTATGTATTCATTTAGTTTTTCTTTGCTATTAAAAATTTTCATTTCTCCATCGAATGTGAATGCTAGCTTTCCAGGTATATCAGTCTGGGTTGGCAGTTATTGGCTCTCAGGGCTCATATGGTAGTTTCCCAGGCCTTTCTTGCATTCTGTGTTTGTGTGGAGAGATCTGCAGTGATTCTAATTTTTCCCCCATGGTAGTATAGCTCCTTTTTCATTTTTGCTGCATGCAAGATTGTTTCCTTATTATTCAGATCTATCATTTTTACTATAATGTGTCTAAAAGTGTTTCTCCTGGGAGCTTGGTTGTTGGGTGTTCTATATGCTTCTGTTATGTAGGTAAGATGCTCTTTTTTGAGGTGGGGAAAAATTTCACCGATTATCTTGTTGAATAGGTGTTGCATTCCCTTCCTCTGAAAATCTCACCTTCGTCCACTCCCAGTATAAGAAGGTTAAATTTCTTGGCATTATCTGCTTGCTCTTGAATTTCCCTTTGGCTTAATTTGAGTGATTTTTCTATATCTGTCAGTTTTTGGTCCAGTTGGTGTATTCTGTCTTCCGTATCTGACACTCTACATTCCATTTCATTCTTTCTGTTGACCGTTCCTTCTATTGTGCTTTGCATGGAGGAAATGGAATCCTTTATGGATTCGATGTTGGTTCTCAAAGTACTGATCTCACCTCTTACTGAGGTATGCACCACCTCTAATTTGGCATTTATCTCACTTCTTACTGAGGTTTGTGCAGCCTCTATTATTTGCATACATCTCCGTTTGCATATCCTGTATCTCT
>NW_012288944.1:0-790 GCF_000151885.1 Dipodomys ordii | reverse complement strand
CCGGCACTCACCACCCAGGTCAGCGCCACGTTGCCCGCCCGCGCCGGCTCCCGCGCCGCCGCTGCCCGACTTGACCATGGCGGTGCGTCAGGCTCGCTGGGGCCGAGGCCGCTGCCGCCGCTCCTGCCTCCCCAGGAAGGGGCCCGCTGGGACCCGCCGCTCCGCTTCGCGCTCCGACCGCTCGGCTCCCCGCGCTCCTAGCCGCGCCGGCCCCCGCGCCCCATCGTCGCGAGCCCCGGTGCGGTCGTGTAGCCAAGCCGCCCAAGAGGCCCCGCCGCCCGCCGCCCTTAAACTCGAGGCGCGGCGGCCGCGTCGCCCGGGCCTAACGCCGCGGCTGCGGGAGGAGAAGGGAAAGCCGGCGGCTGCCGGGCTGCCGCGCCGCCTCCGAGCCCGCCCGCCCGCGGAAGCCGCCGCGAGCCGGGCCGCAGCCCGAGCCCGAGCCCCAGGCGCGCGAGCGCGGCCGCGGAGCCGGGACGCCCGGACGTGGCGGGGACGCGGAGGCGCTCGGTCCGCCTCACGCTCGGCCAAGGCCGGCCGCCCGGGTCGCCCGAGCCGTCGCCGCGGTCACTGCCGCTGCCTCAGAAAAGCTGCCTTAATGGCCACCCGGCTTCTTCACGCGCACACCCTGAGAGGGACAATAAACAGAGCCGCCGCCGCCGGCGCCACGGTCGCCTCCCTCTTGTCCGGCATAACAGCACACACACGCACACACACACACTCACACACACGCGCACACATGCACACACATACACACACACACACTCGCACACCCCGGAGGAGGGAGGGCGCG
>NW_012288943.1:0-1420 GCF_000151885.1 Dipodomys ordii | reverse complement strand
CATGCTTACAGGATGCCATGCCATTATAATAAAAAAAGCCCAGGGCAGATTCGGCATTCAGTAGATTGAGCTATTCTTGTGGTAGTGATAGCTTTTAGAAATCCATTGTTAGATAGTTATATCTCATTTCTATTAACTTGAGGCTGTCAGATTTATTTTTTTCTCAATGTGATTAAAGAAACAAGCCAATTATAGCTATAAAAAGGGTGAGGTGTTGGTAGGTTCTTCTTGGGGAAGCCTATAAGTACTGCAACGTTATTAGTCCAGGGGATCGTGGTTTGTGGGGAAAATGGTCTTAGGCTGCCAGTGGCGATAGGGTTAAACACTCTGCTGCATTTGATTAAATAAAATAAAGCATGAAAATGGGCGAACGGGGCCCACCCCGTTAATCTTTAGTTACTCAGAAGGTTGAGATTTTATGATCTTTGTTTAATGCCAACCCGGGCAGGAAAGACCATGAGATTCCTATTTCCAATAAACCACCAGAAAACTGGAAGTGGCCCTGTAGCTCAAGTGGTAGAGCGCTCACCTTGAGCTGGAGAGCTGAGGGACAGCGCCCAGGCCCAGAGTTCAAGCCCCACGACCGACAAAAAAAAAAAAAAGAAAAAAAGCCGGAAGTGGTGCTGTGGCTCAAGTGAGAGTGCTAGCCTGGAGCTGAAGAGCTGAGGGACAGCGCCCAGGCCCAGAGTTCAAGCCCCACGACTGGACCCAAAAAAAAAAAAAAAAAGAAAAGAAAAAGTAAAGATCTGGGTGTGCTCAGGGCACTGGTCCAGGACCCCACGACGCTCATGTACCTGTCTACCATGGTACCTCAATATCCTCAGGGCACTAAGACTACCAAACACCACAGGTGCTCGTGTGCTATCTACCCCAGTGCAGTGTGTATGCGTTCCACCTCCTGGCCCTGTCGGTGCCGTACGTCCTTCAGACACAGAGCCACAGAGCAAACCTACCTGCCACTGTTGTCATTAACAAGACTGGGAACGGAGAGGCTGAAGATGGCCATGTGGGCAGCGACAGGCACAAAGGAAGGGTCAGAGTGTGCACCAAACACAAAAGGGGCCAAAGGCGAAGGTGCATGCCTGTATTCTAGCCATCAGAAGTGCAGGGCAGGGGGTGACAGTTTTAATCCAGTCTGCTAAGGGTAAAACTTAGTCTCAAAAACAAATAACAATAGCTGGGTGCCAGTGGCTTACTCCGGTCCTCCTAGCTACTCAGGAGGCTAAGATCTGAGGATCGTGGTTCAAAGCCAGCCCAGGCAGGAAAAGTCTGGGAGACTCTTATCTCCAATAAACCACTAGAAAACCAGAAGCAGTGATGTGGCTCAAACAGTACAGCATTCGCCTTGAGCTGAAGAACTGAGGGACAGCGCCCAGGCTCAGAGTTCAAATCTCACAATCCACAAAAAAAAAAAAAAAAT
>NW_012288942.1:0-2889 GCF_000151885.1 Dipodomys ordii | reverse complement strand
ACTGTGTCCCGCAGTCACCCCGCTGTGTCCCGCTGTTTCCCACTGTGTCCCGTGGTGTCCCGCTTTGTCCCCCGCTGTGTCCCCGGCTGAGTCTCGCTGTGTCCCCACTGTGTCCTTTCTGTGTCCCCCGCTGTGTCCTGCTCTGTTCCCCACTGTGTCTCCCGTTTTGTCCCCGCTGTGCCCCGCTGTGTCCCGCTGTGTCCCCCACAGTGTCCCGTTGTGTCAACAGCTGTGTACCCCGCTGTGTCCCTGCTGTATCGACGCTGTGTCTCGCTGGGTCCTGCTGTGTCTTTCTCTGTGTTCCCCACTGTGTCCCGCTGTGTCCCCCGCTGTGTCCTTGCTGTGTCCCCGCTGGGTCCCGCTGGGTCCCGCAGTGTCCCCCGCTGAGTCCCGTTGTGTCACCGCTGTGTCCCGCTGTGTCCCCGCTCTATCGACGCTGTGTCCCGCTGGGTCCCGCTGTGTCCTCTCTTTGTTCCCCTCTGTGTCCGGCTGTGTCCCCCGCTGTGTCTCTCGCTGTGTACTGCTGTGTCCCCGGCTGTGTCCGGCTGTGTCCCGCTGTGTCCCCCGCTGTGTCCTTGCTGTGTCCCCGCTGTGTCCCGCTGTGTACCGCAGTGTCCCCAGCTGTGTCCCGCTGTGTCACAGCTGTGTCCCCCTTTGTCCTCGCTGTTTCCCCCGCTATGTCCCGCTTTGTGCCTGCTGTGTACCCCGCTGTGTCCTTCTGTGTCCCCTGCTATGTCCCGCTGTGTCCCCTGCTGTGTCCCCACTGTGTCACGCTGTGTTTCACTGTGTCCGGCTGTGTCCTCGCTCTGTCTCCCTCAGTGTCCAGCTGTGTCCTCCCTGTGTCCCCCGCTGTGTCCCGCTGAGTCCCCTGCTGTGTCCCGCTGTGTCCCGCTGTGTCACGCTCTGTCCCCTCTGTGTCCCTCTATGTCCAGCTCTGTCCCTGTTGTGTGTCCGCTGTGCCCCGCTGTGTACCCTTCTGTGTCCAGCTGTGTCCCCTCTGTGTCCCGCTGTGTCCCTTCTCTTTCCCCCACTGTCCACCGCTGTGTCCCCCGGCTGTGTCCCGCAGTGTCCCCGCTGTGTCCCGCTGTGTCCTACTGTGTCCCGAGGTGTCCCGCTTTTTCCCCTCTATGTCCCCTGCTGAGTCCCCTCTGTGTCCCCGCTGTGTCCAGCTGTGTCCTCGCTGTGTCCTCCACTGTCTCCCGCTTTGTCCCACGCTGTGTCCTACTGTGTTCCACTGTGTCCCTGCTGTGTCCCCCGCTGTGTCCCGCTGTGTCCCCGCAGGTTCACCGCTGTTTCACGCTGTGTCCAGCTGTGTTCCGTGGTGTCCCGCTTTGTCCCCCGCTGTGTCCCGCTGTGTCCACTGCTGGGTCCCCGCTGGGTCCCGCTGTGTCTCGCTGTTTCCCGCTGTGTCCTCGCTTTGTCCCATGATGTGTTCCGCTGTGTCCTCCCTGTGTCCCCCGCTGTGTCCCGCTGTGTCCCTCGCTGTGCCCCGCAGTGTCCCGCTGTGTCCCCGCTGTTTCCTCGCTGGGTCCTGCTGTGTCCCGCAGTGTCCCCGGCTTTGTCCCGCTGTGTCCCCGCAGTGTCCCCGCTGTGTCCCGCTGTCTCCCACTGTGTCCTGTGGTGTCCCGATTTGTCCCCCGCTATGTCCCCTGCTGAGTCCCCTCTGTGTCCCCGCTGTGTCCCGCTGTGTCCCCCGCTGTGTCCCGCTGTGTCCCCCGCTGTGTCCTGCTGTGTCCTGCTGTGTCGTGCTGGGTCCCGCAGTGTCCCCGCTGTGTCCCCGCTGTGTCCCGCTGTGTCCCCCGCTGTGTCCCGCTGTGTCCCCGCAGGTTCACCGCTGTTTCACCCTGTGTCCCGCTGTGTTCCGTGGTGTCCCGCTTTGTCCCCCGCTGTGGCCTCCCTGAGCCACCTCTGTGTCCCCGCTGTGTCCCGCTGTGTCCTCGCTGTGTCCGCCTCTGTCTCCCGCTCTGTCCAATGCTGTGTCTCACGCTTTGTCCCCGCTGGGTCCCACTGTGTCCCGCTCTGTCCCCCACTGTGTCCCCCGCTGAGTCCTCTATGTGTCGCCACTGTGTCCCGCTGTGTCCTCGCTGTGTCCCCTGCTATCTCCCGCTTTGTCCCCGCTGTGTCCCGCTGTGTCCTCATTGTGTCCCCGGCTGTGTCCTGCTGTGTTCCCGCTGTGTCCCAAACTGTTTCCCGATGTGTCCCGCTGTGTGCCCCGCTGTGTCCTGCTGGGTGCCACTGTGTCCCCGCTGTGTCCCCGGTGTGTCCTCGCTGTGTCCCGCTGTGTCTACTGCTGTGTCCCCACTGTGTCCCGCTGTGTCTCGCTGTGTCCCGCTGTGTCCTCGCTGTTTCCCACGCTGTGTTCTGCTGTGTCCTCGCTGTGTTCCCCGCTGTGTCCCGTTGTGTACCCAGCTGTGTACCCCGCTGTGTCCCATGGTGTCCCCGCTGTATCGACGCTGTGTCCCGCATGGTCCCGCTGTGTCCTCGCTGTGTTCCCCGCTGTGTCCCGCTGTTTACCCCTCTGTGTCCCCCGCTGTGTCCCGCTGTGTTCCGCTGTGTCCCGCTGTGTACTGCTGTGTCCCCCGCTGAGTCCCGCTGTGTCCCCTCTGTGTCCCAATGTGTCCTCGCTGTGTCCCGTGCTGGGTCCCGCTGTGTCCCCCCTGTGTCCCCCGCTGTGTCCCGCTGTGTCCGGCTGTGTCCCCGGCTGTGTCCCCCGCTGTGTCCCCCGCAGTGTCAGCGCTGTGTCCCGCTGTGTCCTCGCTGTGTCCCGCGCTGTCTCCCGCTCTGTACCCCGCTGTGTCTCAAGCTTTGTCCCCGCTGTGTCCCACTGTGTCCCGCTGTGTCCCGCTGTGCCCCCACTGTGTCCCGTTGTGTTAACAGCTGTGTACCACG
>NW_012288941.1:0-3451 GCF_000151885.1 Dipodomys ordii | reverse complement strand
TGTTTCACGCTGTGTCCCGCAGTGTTCCGTGGTGTCCCGCTTTGTCCCCCGCTGTGGCCCCCCCTGAGCCACCTCTGTGTCCCCGCTCTGTCCACCTGGTTCCTCGCTGTGTCCGCCTCTGTCTCCCGCTCTGTCCACCGCTGTGTCTCACGCTTTGTCCCCGCTGGGTCCCGCTGTGTTCCGCAGTGTCCCCAGCTGTGTCCCGCTGTGTCACCGCTGTGTCCCGCTGTGTCCTTGCTGTGTCCCCCGCTGTGTCCCGCTTTGTCCCTGCTGTGTACCTCGCTCTGTCCCTCTGTGTCCCCGGCTGTGTCCCGCTGTGTCCCCTGCTGTGTCCCCACTGTGTCACGCTGTGTTTCGCTGTGTCCGGCTGTGTGCTCGCTCTGTCTCCCTCAGTGTCCAGCTGTGTCCTCCCTGTGTCCCCCGCTGTGTCCCGCTGAGTCCCCTGCTGTGTCCCGCTGTGTCCCGCTGTGTCACGCTCTGTCCCCACTGTGTCCCTCTGTGTCCAGCTCTGTCCCTGTTGTGAGTCCGCTGTGCCCCGCTGTGTACCCTTCTGTGTCCAGCTGTGTCCCCTCTGTGTCCCGCTGTGTCCCTTCTCTTTCCCCCGCTGTCCACCGCTGTGTCCCCCGGCTGTGTCCCGCAGTGTCCCCGCTGTGTCCCGCTGTGTCCTACTGTGTCCCGTGGTGTCCCGTTTTTTCCCCTCTATGTCCCCTGCTGAGTCCCCTCTGTGTCCCTGCTGTGTCCAGCTGTGTCCTCGCTGTGTCCTCCGCTGTCTCCCGCTTTGTCCCACGCTGTGTCCTACTGTGTCCCACTGTGTCCCTGCTGTGTCCCCCGCTGTGTCCCGCTGTGTCCTGCTGTGTCCCCCGCTGTGTCCTGCTGGGTCCCGCTGTGTCTCCGCTGTGTCCCTGCTGTGTCCGGCTGTGTCCCCCGCTGTGTCCCGCTGGGTCCCGCTGTGTCCGCCGCTGTGTCCCGCTGTGTCCCCGCAGGTTCACCGCTATTTCACGCTGTGTCCTGCTGTGTTCCGTGGTGTCCCGCTTTGTTCCCTGCTGTGTCCCGCTGTGTCCACTGCTGGGTCCCCGCTGGGTCCCGCTGTGTCTCGCTGTTTCCCGCAGTGTCCTCGCTTTGTCCCATGCTGTGTTCCGTTGTGTCCTCCCTGTGTCCCCCGCTGTATCCCGCTGTGTCCCCCGCTGTGCCCCGCAGTGTCCCGCTGTGTCCCGCTGTTTCCTCGCTGTGTCCCACTGTGTCCCCGCTGTTTCCCACTGGGTCCTTCTGTGTCCCGCTGTGTCCCGCTGGATCCCCCGCTTTGTCCCGCTGTGTCCCCGCAGTGTCCCCGCTGTGTCCCGCTGTGTCCCACTGTGTCCTGTGGTGTCCCGATTTGTCCCCTGCTATGTCCCCTGCTGAGTCCCCTCTGTGTCCCCGCTGTGTCCCGCTGTGTCCCCCGCTGTGTCCCACTGTGTCCCCCGCTGTGTCCTGCTGTGTCCCGCTGTGTCCTGCTGTGTCCCGCAGTGTCCCCGCTGTGTCCCCGCTGTGTCCCGCTGTGTTCCCCGCTGTGTCCCGCTTGTCCCCGCAGGTTCACCGCTGTTTCACGCTGTGTCCCACTGTGTTCCGTGGTGTCCCGCTTTGTCCCCCGCTGTGGCCCCCCTGAGCCACCTCTGTGTCCCCGCTGTGTCCCACTGTGTCCTCGCTGTGTCCGCCTCTGTCTCCTGCTCTGTCCACTGCTGTGTCTCACGCTTTGTCCCCGCTGGGTCCCGCTGTGTCCCGCTCTATCCCCCACTGTGTCCCCCGCTGAGTCCTCTATGTGTCGCCACTGTGTCCCACTGTGTCCTCGCTGTGTCCCCTGCTATCTCCCGCTTTGTCCCACGCTGTGTCCCGCTGTGTCCCGCTGTATCCTCGCTGTGTCCCCGGCTGTGTCCTGCTGTGTTCCCGCTGTGTCCCAAGCTGTGTCCCGCTGTGTCCCGCTGTGTGCCCCGCTGTGTCCTGCTGGGTGCCGCTGTGTCCCCGCTGTGTCCCCGCTGTGTCCTCGCTGTGTCCCGCTGTGTCTACTGCTGTGTCCCCACTGTGTCCCGCTGTGTCTCGCTGTGTCCCGCTGTGTCCTCATTGTTTCCCACGCTGTGTTCTGCTGTGTCCTCACTGTGTCCCCCGCTGTGTCCCGTTGTGTACCCAGCTGTGTACCCCGCTGTGTCCCACTGTGTCCCCGCTGTATCAACGCTGTGTCCCTCTTGGTCCCGCTGTGTCCTCGCTGTGTTCCCCGCTGTGTCCCGCTGTTTACCCCTCTGTGTCCCCCGCTGTGTCCCGCTGTGTCCCGCTGTGTACTGCTGTGTCCCCCGCTGAGTCCCGCTGTGTCCCCTCTGTGTCCCAATGCGTCCTCGCTGTGTCCCGCGCTGGGTCCCGCTGTGTCCCCCCTGTGTCCCCCGCTGTGTACTGCTGTGTCCGGCTGTGTCTCCCGCTGTGTCCCCTGTTGTGTCCCCCGCAGTGTCAGCGCTGTGTTCCGCTCTGTCCTCGCTGTGTCCCCTGCTGTCTCCCGCTCTGTACCCCGCTGTGTCTCAAGCTTTGTCCCCGCTGTGTCCCACTGTGTCCCGCTGTGTCCCGCTGTGCTCCCACTGTGTCCCGTTGTGTTCACAGCTGTGTACCACGCTGTGTAACGTTGTGTCCCCGCTGTATCGACGCTGTGTACCGCTGGGTCCCGCTGTGTCCTCGCTGTGTTCCCCGCTGTGTCCCGCTGTGTCCCCCACTGTGTCCCCGCGCTGTGTCCCTATGTGTCCCACGCTTTGTCTCCCTGTGTCCCCGCAGTTTCCCCACTGTGTCCCGCTGTTTCCCACTGTGTTCTGTGGTGTCCCGCTTTGTCCCCCGCTGTGTCCCCCGGTGAGTCGCCGTTGTGTCCCCGCTTTGCCCCGCTGAGTCCTCCATGTGTCCCCCGCTGTGTCCCAATGTGTCCCCCGCTGTGTCCCGCTGTGTCCACTGCTGGGACCTGGCTGTGTCCCGCTGTGTCCTCGCTGTGTCCCCCTCTGTGTCCCGCTGTGTCCCCCGCCGTGTCCCGCTGTGTCCCGCTGTGTCCCGATGCGGTCCCGCTGTGTCCCGCTGTGTCGCGCTTTGTCCCCCACTGTGTCCCGCAGTGATCCCGCTGTGTCCCGCTGTGTCCCGCTGTGTCCCGTGGTGTCCCGCTTTGTCCCCCGCTGTGTCCCCGGCTGAGTCTCCCTGTGTCCCCACTGTGTCCTTTCTGTGTCCCCCGCTGTGTCCTGCTCTGTTCCCCACTGTGTCTCCCGTTTTGTCCCCGCTGTGCCCCGCTGTGTCCCGCTGTGTCCCGCTGTGTCCCCCACTGTGTCCCATTGTGTCAACAGCTGTGTACCCCATTGTGACCCTGCTGTATCGACGCTGTGTCTCGCTGGGTCCTGCTGTGTCTCTCTCTGTGTTCCCCACTGTGTCCCGCTGTGTCCCCCGCTGTGTCACTCGCTGT
>NW_012288940.1:0-3583 GCF_000151885.1 Dipodomys ordii | reverse complement strand
TCAGTGTCCGCTGTGTCCTCGCTGTTTCCCACGCTGTGTTCTGCTGTGTCCTCGCTGTGTCCCCCGCTGTGTCCCGTTGTGTACCCAGCTGTGTACCCCGCTGTGTCCCACTGTGTCCCCGCTGTATCGACGCTGTGTCCCGCTTGGTCCCGCTGTGTCCTCGCTGTGTTCCCTGCTGTGTCCCGCTGTTTACCCCTCTGTGTCACCCGCTGTGTCCCGCTGAGTCCCGCTGTGTCCCCGCTGTGTCCCAATGTGTCCTCGCTGTGTCCCGTGTTGGGTCCCGCTGTGTCCCCCCTGTGTCCCCAGCTGTGTACGGCTGTGTCCGGCTGTGTCCCCCGCTGTGTCCCCCGCAGTGTCAGCGCTGTGTCCCGCTGTGTCCTCGCTGTTTCCCCCCCTGTCTCCCGCTCTGTACTCCGCTGTGTCTCAAGCTTTGTCCCCGCTGTGTCCCTCTGTGTCCCGCTGTGTCTCGCTGTGCCCCCACTGTGTCCCGTTGTGTTCACAGCTGTGTGCCACGCTGTGTAACGCTGTGTCCCCGCTGTATCGACGCTGTGTACCGCTGGGAATGGCTGTGTCCTCGCTATGTTCCCCGCTGTGTCCCGCTGTGTCCCCCACTGTGTCCCCCGCTGTGTCCCTATGTGTCCCACGCTTTGTCCCCCTGTGTCCCCGCAGTTTCCCCGCTGTGTCCCGCTGTTTCCCACTGTGTTCTGTGGTGTCCCGCTTTGTCCCCCGCTGTGTCCCCCGGTGAGTCGCCGCTGTGTCCCCGCTTTGTCCCGCTGAGTCCTCCATGTGTCCCCCGCTTTGTCCCGCTGTGTCCCCCGCTGTGTCCTGCTGTGTCCACTGCTGGGACCCGGCTGTGTCCCGCTGTGTCCCGCTGTGTCCCGCTGTGTCCTCACTGTGTCCCACTCTGTGTTCCGCTGTGTCCTCGCTGTGTCCCCCGTTGTGTCCCGCTGTGTCCCCCGCTGTGCCCTGCAGTGTCCCGCTCTGTCCCGCTGTGCCCTCGCTGTGTCCCGCTGTGTCCCGCTGTGTCCCCCACTGTTTCCCCTGCTGTGTCCGGCTGTGTCCCCCACTGTGTCCCCCTCTGTCCCCCTCTGTGTCCCGCTGTGTCCCCCGCTGTGTCCCACTGTGTCCCCGCAGTGTCACTGCTGTTTCCTGCTGTGTCCCGCTGTGTTCCGTGGTGTCCCTCTTTTTCTCCCGCTGTGTCCCCCGCTGTGTCCCGCTGTGTCCGACTGTGTCCCGCTCTGTCCTACTGTGTCCCCTGCTGTGTCCCATTTTGTCCCGCTGTGTCCCCCACTGTGTCCCTGCTGTGTCCCAGCTGTGTAACGCTGTGTCCTGCTGTGTCCCGTTGTGTCCCGCTGTAACCCTGCTGAGTCCGCCTGTGTCCCCGCTGTGTCCTGTTGTGTCGTCGCTCTGTCCTCCGCTGTGTCCCGCTGTGTCCTCTGCTGTGTCCCGCTGTGTCACTCTGTGTCCCGCTGTATCCCGCTGTGACCCCGCTGAGTCCCCGCTGTGTCCCCTGCTGTCTCCCACTCTGTCCCCCACTGTGTCTCACGCTTTGTCCCCGCTGTGTCCCACTGTGTCCCGCTGTGTCCCGCTGTGCCCACACTGTGTCCTGTTGTGTCCACAGCTGTGTACCACGCTGTGTAACGCTGTGTCCCCGCTGTATCTACGCTGTTCCTCGCTGTGTCCCGCTGTGTCCCCCGCTGTGTCCCCCGCTGTGTCCCACTGTGTCCTCACTGTGTCCCCCTCTGTGTCCCGCTGTGTCCCACGCTATGTCCCGCTGTGTCCAGCTGTGTCCCGCTCTGACCCCGCTTTGTGCCCGCTGTGTCCCGCTGTGTACTCCGTTGTGTCCAGCTGTGTCACT
The DNA here is from genome assembly GCF_000151885.1 of Dipodomys ordii. Taxonomy (NCBI): domain Eukaryota; kingdom Metazoa; phylum Chordata; class Mammalia; order Rodentia; family Heteromyidae; genus Dipodomys; species Dipodomys ordii. The sequence goes on along the minus strand of NW_012288940.1, from coordinate 1,725 downwards.
GCTGTGTCCTGCTGTGTCCTCTCTTTGTCTCCACTGTCCCCCGCTGTGTCCCCCGCTGTGTCCCGCTGTGTCCCGCTGTGTCCCCCGCTTTGTCCCGCTGTGTCGACGCAGTGTTCCCTCTGTGTCCTGCTGTGTCACACTGTGTCCCATGGTGTCCCGCTTTTTTCCCCGCTGTTTCCCCCTCTGAGTCCCCTTTGTGTCCACACTGTTTCCCGCTGTGTCCCGCTGTGTCCTTTGTGTCCACACTGTTTCCCGCTGTGTCCCGCTGTGTCCTAGCTGTGTCCCCCGCTGTGTCCCGCTGTGTCCCGCTGTGTCCTCGCTGTGTCCCCCGCTGTCTCCCGCTCTGTCCCCCGCTGTGTCTCACGCTTTATCCCTTCTGTGTCCCACTCTGTCCCGCTGTGTCCCGCTGTGCCCACACTGTGTCCCGTTGTGTCCACAACTGTGTATCCCGCTGTGACCCCGCTGAGTCCCCGCTGTGTCCCCGCTGTGTCTTCCGCTGTCTCCCACTCTGTCCCCCACTGTGTCTCACTCTTTGTCCCCGCTGTGTCCCACTGTGTCCCGCTGTGTCCCGCTGTGCCCACACTGTGTCCCGTTGTGTCCACAGCTGTGTACCACGCTGTGTAACGCTGTGTCCCCGCTGTATCTACGCTCTTCCTCGCTGTGTCCCGCTGTGTCCCCCGCTCTGTCCCCCGCTGTGTCCTCGCTGTGTCCCCAGCTGTGTCCCACTTTGTCCTAGCTGGGTCCCCCACTGGGTCCCGCTGTGTACCCCGCTGTGTCCCACTGTGTTCCGCTGTGTCCCGCTCTGTCCCTGCTGTGTCCCGCTGTGTCCCGCTGTGTCCCCCTGTGTGCGCGCTGTGTTCCGCTATGAACTCCGTTGTGTCCAGCTGTTTCACCGCTGTGTCCCCCGCTTTGTCCCGCTGTGTCCCGATGTGTCCTCGGTGCCTCCACCGCTGTGTCCCGCTGCGTCCCCCGCTGTGTCCCGCTGTGTCCCCCGCTGTGTCCCGCTGTGTCCTGCTCTGTCCCGGCTGTGTCCCGCTGTGCCCTGCTGTGCCCTGATGTGTCGTCGCTGTGTCCCCCGCTGTCTCCCGCTCTGTCCCTCGCTTTGTCTCACGATTTGTCCTTGCTTTGTCCCACTGTGTCCCGCTGTGTCCCGCTGTGCCCCCACTGTGTCCCGTGGTGTCCACAGCTGTGTAACACGCTGTGTAATGCTGTGTACCCGCTGTATCGACGCTGTGGCCCGCTGGGTCCCGCTGTGTCCTCGCTGTGTTCCCCGCTGTGTCCCGCTGTGTACCCCTCTGTGTCCCCTGCTGTGTCCCGCATTGTCCCGCTGTGTACTGCTGTGTCCCCTGCTGAGTCCCGCTGTGTCGCCTGCTGAGTCCCGCTGTGTCCCCACTGTGTCCCAATGTGTCCTCGCTGTGTCCCCCGCTGTGTCCCATTGTGTCCCAACTGTGTCCCCCGCTGTGTCCCGCTGTGTCCTGCTGTCTCCCCCTCTGTGTCCCCCGCTGTGTCCCTCTGTGTCCCCCGCTTTGTCACCGCTGTGTCCCGTTGTGTCCTCGCTGTGTCCCCCTCTGTCTCCCGCTCTGTCCCCCGCTGTGTCTCACGCTTTCTCCCTGCTGTGTCCAACTGTGTCCCGCTGTGTCCCGCTGTGCCCCCACTGTGTCCCGTTGTGTCCACAACTGTGTACCACGTTGTGTAACGCTGTGTCCCCGCTGTATCGACGGTGTG
>NW_012288939.1:0-9176 GCF_000151885.1 Dipodomys ordii | reverse complement strand
AGCTGTGTACCACGCTGTGTAACGCTGTGTCCCCGCTGTATCGACGCTGTGTCCCGCTGTGTCCCGCTGTGTCCTCGCAGTGTTCTCCGCTGTGTCCCGCTGTGTCCCCCGCTGTGTCCCCCGCTGTGTCCTCTCTGTGTCCCCCAATATATCCCGCTGTGTCCTCGTTGGGTCCCCCGCTGTGTCCCGCTGTGTCACACTGTATCCCATGGTGTCCTGCTGTGTCTTTGCTGTGTCCCCCGCTGTCCCCCACTTTGTCCCTAGCTGTGTCCCGCTGTGTCCCGCTGTTTCCTCGCTGTGTCCCCCGCTGTGTCCCGCTGTGTCCTTGCTGTGTCCCCCCTTGTGTTTCGCTGTTTCCTCGCTGTGTCCCCCCCTGTGTGCCGTTGTGTCCCCAGCTGTGTACCCCGTTGTGTCCCCGCTGTATCAACGCTGTGTCCCGCTGTGTCCCGCTGTGTCCTCGCTGTGTACCGCTCTGTACCCCTCTGTGTCCCCCGCTGTGTCCCGCTGTGTCCCGCTGTGTACTGCTGTGTCCCCCACTGAGTCCCGCTGTGTCCACCCTGTGTTCCCCGCTTTTTCTCTCTTTGTCCCGCTGTGTCCTCGCTGTGTTCCCCGCTGTGTCCCGCTGTGTCCCCCACTGTGTTCCCCGCTGTGTCCCGCTGTGTCCCGTTGTTTCCCCCGCTTTGTGCCCGCTGTGTCCCGCTGTGTACTGCTGTGTCCCCCACTGAGTCCCGCTGTGTCCACCCTGTGTTCCCCGCTTTTTCTCTCTTTGTCCCGCTGTGTCCTCGCTGTGTTCCCCGCTGTGTCCCGCTGTGTCCCCCACTGTGTCCCCCGCTGTGTCCCGCTGTGTCCCGTTGTTTCCCCCGCTTTGTGCCCGCTGTGTCCCGCTGTGTACTCCGTTGTGTCCAGCTGTGTCCTGCTGTGTCCTCCGCTGTGTCCCGCTGTGTCCCATTGTGTCCCGCTCTGTCCCTTCTGTGTCCTCGCTGTGTACTCCTTTGTGTCAGGCTGTGTCAACGCTGCGTCTCGCTGTGTCCCCTCTCTGTCTCCGCTGTCCCCCGCTGTGTCCCCCGCTGTGTCCCGCTGTGTCCCGCTGTGTCCCCCGCTTTGTCCCGCTGTGTCCCCGCAGTGTCCCCACTGCGTCCTGCTGTGTCCCGCTGTGTCCCACGCTTTGTCCAGCTGTGTCCTTGCAGTGTCCCCGCTGTGTCCTGTTGTGTCCTCACTGTGTCCCCCACTGTGTCCCGTTGTGTCCACCGGTGTGTACCCCGCTGTGTCGCGCTGTGTCCCCGCTGTATAGACGCTGTGTCCTGCTGTGTCCTTCCTGTGTTCCCCGCTGTGTCCCGCTGTGTCCCCGCTGTGTGCCCGCTGTGTCCCGCTGTGTACTTCGTTGTGTCCAGCTGTGTCACCGCTGTGTCCTCGCTGTGTCCCCGCTGTGTCTCACTGTGTCCTCACTGTGTCCCCCTCTGTGTCCCGCTGTGTCCCCCGCTATATGTCCCGCTGTGTCCCGCTGTGTCCCTCTCTGTCCCCACTTTGTGCCCACTGTGTCCCGCTGTGTACTCCGTTGTGTCCAGCTGTGTCACCACTGTGTCCCGCTGTGTCCTCTCTTTGTCTCCACTGTCCCCCGCTGTGTCCCCCGCTGTGTCCCGCTGTGTCCCGCTGTGTCCCGCTGTGTCCCCCGCTTTGTCCCGCTGTGTCGACGCAGTGTTCCCTCTGTGTCCTGCTGTGTCACACTGTGTCCCATGGTGTCCCGATTTTTCCCCCGCTGTTTCCCCCGCTGAGTCCTCTTTGTGTCCCCATTGTGTCCCGCTGTGTCCTAGCTGTGTCCCCCGCTGTGTCCCGCTGTACCCCCGCTGTGTCCCAAGCTGTGTCCCGCTGTGTCCCGCTGTGTACCCCGCTGTGTCCCGCTATGTTCCCGCAGTGTCCACGCTGTGTCCTGCTGTGTCCCACTGTGTCCTCGCTGTGTCCCCCGCTGTGTGCCGTTGTGTCCCCAGCTGTGTACCCCGCTGTGTACCGCTGTGTCCCCGCTGTTTCGATGCTGTGTCTTGCTGTGTCCCACTGTGTCCTCGCTGTGTCCCCCACTGTGTTCTGCTGTGTCCCGCTGTGTTCCCCGCTGTGTCCCGCTGTGTCCCCGAAGAGTGACCACTGTTTCTCGCTTTGTCCCGCTGTGTTCCGTGGTGTCCCGCTTTGTCCCCCGCTGTGTCCCCAGCTGAGTCCCCTCTGTGTCCCCGCTGTGTCCCGCTGTGTCCTCGCTGTGTCCACCGCTGTCTCCCGTTCTGTCCCCCGCTGTGTCTCACGCTTTATCCCGTCTGTGTCCCACTCTGTCCCGCTGTGTCCCGCTGTGTCCACCACTGTGTCCCTTTGTGTCCCCAGCTGTGTAACCCGCTGTGTAACGCTGTGAATCCGGCTGTATCGAGGATGTGTCACGCTGGGTCCTGCTGTGTCCTTGCTCTGTTATTCGTGTTGTCCCTCTCTGTCCCCCGCTGTGTCCCCCGCTCTGTCCTACTGTGTCCCCCGCTGTGTCCAGTTGTGTCCCGCTGTGTCCCCCGCTGTGCCCCTGCTGTGTCCCCGCTGTGTCACGCTGTGTCCTGCTGTGTCCCGCTGTGTCCCTGCTGTGACCCTCAGTGTCCCGGTGTGTCCCCGCTGTGGCCCCTCTGTGTCCCGCTGTGTCCCGCTCTGTCCCTGCTGTGTCCTTCTGTGTCACGCTGTGTCCCCGCTTTGTGCCCGCTGTGTCCCGCTGTGTACTCCGTTGTGTCAGGCTGTGTCCCCCGCTTTGTCCCGCTGTGTCCCCGCAGTGTCGCCGCTGTGTCCCGCTGTGTCACACTGTGTCCCATGGTGTCCTGCTTTGTCCCCAGCTGTGTCCCCCGCTGAGTACCCTTGGTGTCCTGCTCTGTCCCGCTGTGTTCCGTGGTGTCCCGCTTTGTCCCCCGCTGTGTCCCCAGCTGAGTCCCCGCTGTGTCCCCGCTGTGTCCCCCGCTGTCTCTCGCTCTGTCCCCCGCTGTGTCTCATGCTTTATCCCGTCTGTGTCCCACTCTGTCCCGCTGTGTCCCGCTGTGCCCACACTGTGTCCCGTTGTGTCCACAGCTGTGTACCCCGCTGTGTCCCGCTGTGTCCCCGCTGTATCGACGCTGAGTCCCACTGGGTCATGCTTCGTCCTCCCTGTGTTCCCCGCTGTGTCCCGCTGTGTCCCCGCTGTGTGCCCGCTGTGTCCCGCTGTGTACTTCGTTGTGTCCAGCTGTGTCACAGCTGTGTCCTCGCTGTGTCCCCCGCTGTGTCCCACTGTGTCCTCACTGTGTCCCCCTCTGTGTCCCGCTGTGTCCCCCGCTATGTCCCGCTGTGTCCAGCTGTGTCCCGCTCTGTCCCCGCTTTGTGCCCGCTGTGTCCCGCTGTGTACTCCGTTGTGTCCAGCTGTGTCACCGGTGTGTCCCGCTGTGTCCCCCGCTTTGTCCTGCTGTGTCGACGCAGTGTTCCCTCTGTGTCCTGCTGTGTCACACTGTGTCCCATGGTGCCCCGCTTTTTTCCCCGCTGTTTCCCCCTCTGAGTCCCCTTTGTGTCCCCACTGTGTCCCGCTGTGTCCCGCTGTGTCCTAGCTGTGTCCCCCGCTATGTCCCGCTGTGTCACCGCTGGGTCACAAGCTTGTCCTACTGTGTCCCGCTGTGTCCCGCTATGTTCCCGCAATGTCCCCGCTGTGTCCCGCTGTGTCCCACTGTGTCCTCGCTGTGTCCCCCGCTGAGCCCCGTTGTGTCCCCAGCTGTGTACCCCACTCTGTCCCGCTGTGTCCCCGTTGTAATGACGCTGTGTCCTGCTGGGTCCCGCTGTGTCCTCGCTGGGTCCCGCTGTGTACCCCTCTGTGTCCCCCGCTGTGTCCCGCTGTGTCCCGATGTGTACTGCTGTGTCCCCCGCTGAGTCCCGCTGTGTCCCCGCTGTGTCCAAATGTGTACTCGCTGTGTCCCCCGCTGTGTCCCGCTGTGTCCCCCCTGTGTCCCCCGCTGTGTCCTGCTGTGTCCTCAATGTGTCCCCTGCTGTGTCCCGTTGTGTCCCCAGCTGTGTACCCCGCTGTGTCCCACTGTGTCCTCGCTGTATCGACGCTGTGTCCCGCTGTGTCCCACTGTGTCCTCTCTGTGTTCCCCGCTGTGTCCCGCTGTGTCCCCCGCTGTTTCCCCGCTGTGTCCCTCTATGTACCCCGCTGTGTATAGCTTTGTCTCTGATGTGTCTCGCTGTGTCTCACGCTCGGCCCCCGCTGTGTCCCGCCGTGTCCCCCACTCTGTCCCGCTGTGTCCCGCTGTGTCCCCGCAGGGTCACCGCTGTTTCGCGCTGTGTCCCGCTGTGTCAGTGGTGTCCCGCTTTGTCCCCCGCTGTGTCCCCAGCTGTGTCCCCTGCTGTCTCCCGCTCTGTCCCCCGCTGTGTTTCACGCTTTATTCCGTCTGTGTCCCACTCTGTCCTGCTGTGTCCCGCTGTGTCCACCACTGTGTCCCTTTGTGTCCCCAGCTGTGTTACCCGCTGTGTAACGCTGTGAATCCCGCTATATCAAGGCTGTGTCCCTCTGGGTCCCGCTGTGTCCTTGCTCTGTTATTCGTGGTGTCCCCCTCTGTCCCCCACTGTGTCCCCTGCTCTGTCCTACTATGTCCCCCGCTGTGTCCCGTTTTGTCCCGCTGTGTCCCCCACTGTGTCCCTGCTGTGTCCCTGCTGTGTCCCAGCTGTGTCACGCTGTGTACCCCTCTGTGTCCCCTGCTGTGTCCCGCATTGTCCCGCTGTGTACTGCTGTGTCGCCTGCTGAGTCCCGCTGTGTCGCCTGCTGAGTCCCGCTGTGTCCCCGCTGTGTCCCAATGTGTCCTCGCTGTGTCCCCCGCTGTGTCCCACTGTGTCCCAACTGTGTCCCCCGCTGTGTCCCGCTGTGTCCTGCTGTCTCCCCCTCTGTGTCCCCCGCTGTGTCCCTCTGTGTCCCCCGCTTTGTCACCGCTGTGTCCCGTTTTGTCCTCGCTGTGTCCCCTTCTGTCTCCCGCTCTGTCCCCCTCTGTGTCTCACGCTATATCCCCGCTGTGTCCCGCTGTGTCCCGCTGTGCCCACACTGTGTCCCGTTGTGTCCACAGCTGTGTACCACGCTGTGTAACGCTGTGTCCCCGCTGTATCTACACTGTGTCCCGCTTGGTCCCGCTGTGTCCTCGCAGTGTTCCCCGCTGTGTCCCGCTGTATCCCCCACTGTGTCCCCCGCTGTGTCCTCTCTGTGTCCCCCAATATATCCCGCTGTTTCCTCGATGGGTCCCCCGCTGTGTCCCGCTGTGTCACACTGTGTCCCATGGTGTCCTGCTGTGTCTTTGCTGTGTCCCCCGCTGTCCCCCACTTTGTCCCTAGCTGTGTCCATCTGTGTCCCGCTGTTTCCTCGCTGTGTCCCCCGCTGTGTCCCACTGTGTCCTTGCTGTGTCCCCCCTTGTGTTTCGCTGTTTCCTCGCTGTGTCCCCCCCTGTGTGCCGTTGTGTCCCCAGCTGTGTACCCCGTTGTGTCCCGCTGTGTCCCCGCTGTATCAACGCTGTGTCCCGCTGTGTCCCGCTGTGTCCTCGCTGTGTACCACTCTGTACCCCTCTGTGTCCCCCGCTGTGTCCCGCTGTGTCCCGCTGTGTACTGCTGTGTCCCCCACTGAGTCCCGCTGTGTCCACCCTGTGTCCCCCGCTTTGTCTGTCTTTGTCCCGCTGTGTCCTCGCTGTGTTCCCCGCTGTGTCCCGCTGTGTCCCCCACTGTGTCCCCCGCTGTGTCCCGCTGTGTCCCCCGCTTTGTGCCCGCTGTGTCCCGCTGTGTACTCCGTTGTGTCCAGCTGTGTCCCGCTGTGTCCTCCGCTGTGTCCCGCTGTGTCCCATTGTGTCCCGCTCTGTCCCTTCTGTGTCCTCGCTGTGTACTCCTTTGTGTCAGGCTGTGTCAACGCTGCGTCTCGCTGTGTCCCCTCTCTGTCTCCGCTGTCCCCCGCTGTGTCCCCCGCTGTGTCGCGCTGTGTTCCGCTGTGTCCCCGCTTTGTCCCGCTGTGTCCCCGCAGTGTCCGCACTGTGTCCTGCTGTGTCCCGCTGTGTCCCCCGCTTTGTCCAGCTGTGTCCTTGCAGTGTCCCCGCTGTGTCCTGTTGTGTCCTCGCTGTGTCCCCCACTGTGTCCTGTTGTGTCCACAGGTGTGTACCCCACTGTGTCGCGCTGTGTCCCCGCTGTATAGACGCTGTGTCCTGCTGTGTCCTTCCTGTGATCCCCGCTGTGTCCCGCTGTGTCCCCGCTGTGTGCCCGCTGTGTCCCGCTGTGTACTTCGTTGTGTCCAGCTGTGTCACCGCTGTGTCCTCGCTGTGTCCCCGCTGTGTCTCATTGTTTCCTCACTGTGTCCCCCTCTGTGTCCCGCTGTGTCCCCCGCTATATGTCCCGCTGTGTCCTGCTGTGTCCCGCTCTGTCCCCAATTTGTGCCCGCTGTGTCCCGCTGTGTACTCCGTTGTGTCCAGCTGTGTCACCACTGTGTCCCGCTGTGTCATCTCTTTGTCTCCACTGTCCCCCGCTGTGTCCCCCGCTGTGTCCCGCTGTGTCCCGCTGTGTCCCCCGCTTTGTCCCGCTGTGTCGACGCAGTGTTCCCTCTGTGTCCTGCTGTGTCACACTGTGTCCCATGGTGTCCCGTTTTTCCCCCGCTGTTTCCCCCGCTGAGTCCTCTTTGTGTCCCCATTGTGTCCCGCTGTGTCCTAGCTGTGTCCCCCGCTGTGTCCTGCTGTATCCCCGCTGTGTCCCAAGCTGTGTCCCGCTGTGTCCCGCTGTGTACCCCGCTGTGTCCCGCTATGTTCCCGCAGTGTCCCCACTGTGTCCTGCTGTGTCCCACTGTGTCCTCGCTGTGTCCCCCGCTGTGTCCCGTTGTGTCCACAGCTGTGTACCCCGCTGTGTACCGCTGTGTCCCCGCTGTTTCGATGCTGTGTCTTGCTGTGTCCCAATGTGTCCTCGCTGTGTCCCCCACTGTGTTCTGCTGTGTTACCCGCTGTGTCCCGCTTTGTCCCCCGCTGTGTCCCGCTGTGTCCCCGAAGAGTGACCACTGTTTCGCGCTGTGTCCCGCTGTGTTCCGTGGTGTCCCGCTTTGTCCCCCGCTGTGTCCCCAGCTGAGTCCCCTCTCTGTCCCCGCTGTGTCCCGCTGTGTCCTCGCTGTGTCCCCCGCTGTCTCCCGTTCTGTCCCCCGCTGTGTCTCACGCTTTATCCCGTCTGTGTCCCACTCCGTCCCGCTGTGTCCCGCTGTGTCCACCACTGTGTCCCTTTGTGTCCCCAGCTGTGTAACCCTGCTGTGTAACGCTGTGAATCCCGCTGTATCGAGGCTGTGTCCCGCTGGGTCCCGCTGTGTCCTTGCTCTGTTATTCGTGGTGTCCCCCTCTGTCCCCCACTGTGTCCCCTGCTCTGTCCTACTGTGTCCCCCGCTGTGTCCAATTTTGTCCCGCTGTGTCCCCCACTGTGTCCCTGCTGTGTCCCTGCTGTGTCCCAGCTGTGTCACGCTGTGTCCTGCTGTGTCCCGTTGTGTCCCGCTGTAACCCTGCTGAGTCCCCCTGTGTCCCCGCTGTGTCCTGTTGTGTCGTCGCTCTGTCCTCCGCTGTGTCCCGCTGTGTCCTCTGCTGTGTCCCGCTGTGTCACTCTGTGTCCCGCTGTATCCCGCTGTGACCCCGCTGAGTCCCCGCTGTGTCCCCTGCTGTCTCCCACTCTGTCCCCCGCTGTGTCTCACGCTATGTCCCCGCTGTGTCCCACTGTGTCCCGCTGTGTCCCGCTGTGCCCACACTGTGTCCTGTTGTGTCCACAGCTGTGTACCACGCTGTGTAACGCTGTGTCCCCGCTGTATCTACGCTGTTCCTGGCTGTGTCCCGCTGTGTCCCCCGCTGTGTCCCCTGCTGTTTCCCACTGTGTCCTCACTGTGTCCCCCTCTGTGTCCCGCTGTGTCCCCCGCTATGTCCCGCTGTGTCCCGCTCTGTCCCCGCTTTGTGCCCGCTGTGTCCCGCTGTGTACTCCGTTGTGTCCAGCTGTGTCACCGCTGTGTCCCGCTGTGTCCTCTCTTTGTCTCCACTGTCCACCGCTGTGTCCCTCGCTGTGTCCCGCTGTGTCCCTCTGTGTCCCCCGCTTTGTCCCGCTCTGTCGACGCAGTGTTCCCTCTGTGTCCTGCTGTGTCACACTGTGTCCCATGGTGTCCCGCTTTTTCCCCCGCTGTTTCCCCCGCTGAGTCCCCTTTGTGTCCCCACTGTGTCCCGCTGTGTCCCGCTGTGTCCTAGCTGTGTCCCCCGCTGTGTCCCGCTGTGTCCCACTTTGTCCTCGCTGTGTCCCCCGCTGTCTCCCGCTCTGTCCCCCGCTGTGTCTCACTCTTTATCCTTCTGTGTCCACTCTGTCCCGCTGTGTCCCGCTGTGCCCACACTGTGTCCCGTTGTGTCCACAACTGTGTATCCCGCTGTGACCCCGCTGAGTCCCTGCTGTGTCCCCGCTGTGTCCCCCGCTGTCTCCCACTCTGTCCCCCGCTGTGTCTCACGCTTTGTCCCCGCTGTGTCCCACTGTGTCCCACTGTGTCCCGCTGTGCCCACACTGTGTCCCGTTGTGTCCACAGCTGTGTACCATGCTGTGTAATGCTGTGTCCCCGCTGTATCTACGCTGTTCCTCGCTGTGTCCCGCTGTGTCCCCCGCTGTGTCCCCCGCTGTGTCCTCGCTGTGTCCCCAGCTGTGTCCCACTTTGTCCTAGCTGGGTCCCCCGCTGGGTCCCGCTGGGTCCCCCGCTGTGTCCCACTGTGTTCCGCTGTGTCCCGCTCTGTCCCTGCTGTGTCCCGCTGTGTCCTGCTGTGTCCCCCTGTGTGCGCGCTGTGTCCCGCTATGTACTCCGCTGTGCCCTGCTGTGTCCTCCCTGTGTCCCCCGCTGTCTCCCGCTCTGTCCCCCGCTGTATCTCACAATTTGTCTTCGCTGTGTCCCACTGTGTCCCGCTGTGTCCTGCTTTGTCACACTGTGTCCCGTGTTGTCCCGCTTTGTCCCCCGCTGTGACCTCGTTGTGTTTCCCGCTGTGCCCCGCTGTGTACCACTCTGTGACCCCGCTGTGTACCGCTCTTTACCCCGCTGTGTCCCGCTATGTTCCCGCAGTGTACCCGCTGTGTCCCGCTGTGTCCTCGCTGTGTCCACTACTGTGTCCCGTTGTGTCCCTAGCTGTGTACCCCGCTGTGTCCCGCTG
>NW_012288938.1:0-21234 GCF_000151885.1 Dipodomys ordii | reverse complement strand
ACCCAGCGGGACCCAGCGGGGACACAGCAGGGACACAGCGGGGACACAGCGGGACAAAGCGGGGGACAAAGTGGCGGACACAGCAGGACACAGCGGGACACAGCGGGACAGAGCGGGACACAGCGAGATCACAACGGGACACAGCGGGACACAGCGGGGGACACAGCAGGGGACGCAGCGGGACACAGCGGGACAATACGGGACACAGCTGAACACAGCGGGGACACAGCAGGGGACACAGCGGGGGACAGCGGGGACACAGCAGGACACAGCGGGAAACAGCCGGGACACAGCAAGGACACAGTGGGACACAGCAAAGACACAGCGGGACACAGAGGGGACACAGCGGGGGACAGCAGGGAGACACAGCGGGGACACAGCGGGGACACAGCGGAACACAGTGGGGACACAGCGGGGGACAGCAGGGAGACACAGCGGGGACACAGCGGGGACACATCGGTACACAGCGGGACACAGTGGGGACACAGCGTGGGACAGCAGGGAGACACAGCGGGGACACAGCGGGGACACATCTTTGCACAGCGGGACACTGCGGGAAACACAACCGTACACAGCGGGGGACACAGCGGGACACAGCGGGGGACAAAGCGGGACACAGAGGGACACAGTGGGGACAGAGCGGGACACAGCGGGGACACAGCAGGGGACACAGCAGTTCAAAAAGTCAGACACCACGGGATACAGCGGAACATAGCGGGGACACAGCGGGGGACACAGCGGGTGACACAGCGGGGGACACAGCGGGTGACAGCGGTGACACAGCTTGGGACAGCGGGGACAAACCGGGACACAGCGGGGGACAGCGGGAACACAGGGGGCACACAGCGTGACACAGCGGGGGACACAGCGAGGACACAGCGGGGACACGGGAGGACACAGCGGGACACAGCGGGACAAAATGGGACACAGCGGGTCACAGAGGGGAATACAGTGCGGGACAGCGGGGACACCCCTGGGGACAGCAGGGACACAGCGGGGGACAGCGGGGACACAGCGGTACACAGCGGGGACACATCGGACACAGCAGCGACACAGCGGAACACAGCGGGGGACACAGCTGGACACAGCCTGGGATAGAGCGGGACACAGCGTGGACAGAGCGGGACACAGCGAGACACAGCAGTGACAAAGCGGCGACACAGCAGGGGACACAGCGGGACACAAAGGGGTACACAGGGTTACACAGCGGGGACACAGAAGGGGACACAGCAGGACACAGAAGGGAACAAAGGGGGCACACAGCGGGACACAGTGGGACACAGCGGGGTACACAGCGGGAAACAGCGGGGACACAGCAGGGGCACAGTGGGAAATAGCGGGACACAGCGGGGGACACAGCAGGGGACACAGAGCCGCACACAGCGGGACAGAGTGCAACACAACAGGAACACAGCGGGGACACAGCGGGACATCAAGGGGACAAAGTGAGGACAGAGCAGGACATAGAGGTACACAGCGAGGGACACAGCGGGGGACAGTGGGTACAAACCGGGGAACAACGGGGACACAGCGGGACACAGCTGGGACACAGTGAGGACACAGCAGGACACAGCCGGACACAGCAGGACACAGAGGGGAGCACAGCGGGGGACACAGCGGGACAGAGCGAAACACAGCCGGGTACACAGTGGGACACATCGGGGATACAGCAGGGACACACCGGGACACAGCGGGGGACAGAGCAGGATATAGCAGGGGACACAGTGGGACACAGCGGGGACACAGCGGGACAGAGCAAGGAACACAGCGGGATATAGCAGGGGACACAGCGAGGACAAAGCGGGACACAGAGGGACACAGCAGGGGACACAGCAAGGCCACAGCGGGACAAAGCAGGACACAGCGAGGGACACAGCAGGGGACACAGCAGGACACAGGGGGACACAGCGGGACACAGCGTGGTCACAGCGTGGGACACAACGAGGACACAGCGGGGGATACAGTGGGACACAAACGGGGACCCAGCGTTACACAGCGGGGACACAGCAGGGGACACAGCAGGACACAGAGGGGAACAAAGGGGGCACACAGCGGGACACAGTGGGACACAGCGGGGTACACAGCAGGACACAGCGGGGACACAGCAGGGGCACAGTGGGAAACAGCGGGACACAGCGGGGGACAAAGCGGGACACACCAGGATACAGCGGGACACAGCGGGGGACACACCAGGGGACATAGAGCCGCACACAGCGGGAGATAGTGCAACACAGCAGGGACACTGCGGGGACACAGCAGGGGACCCAGCGAGGACACAGCGTGACACATGGGGACACAGCGGGACCCAGCGGGGGACCCAGCGAGGACACAGCGGGACACAAATGGGGACACAGAAAGGACACAGCGGGACACAGCGGGAAAGAGCGGGACACAGCAGGGGACACAGCCGGGGACACAGCGGGACACAGCGGGAAACATCGGGGGACACAGCAGGACACTGCAGGGTACACAGCGGGACACAGCGGGACACAAAGGGACACAGCAGGGACGCAGCGGGGGACACAGTGGGACACAGCGGGGTACACAGCGGGACACAGCGGGGACACAGCAGGGGCACAGTGGGAAACAGTGGGACACAGCAGGGGATACAGCGAGACACAGCGGGGGACACAGCGGAGGACACAGAGCTGCACACAGCGGGAGAGAGTGGAACACAGCACGGACACAGCAGGGACACAGCGGGAAATAGCGGGGACAAAGTGAGGACAGAGCGGGACACAGAGGTACACAGCGAGGGACACAGCGGGACACAGAAGGATACACAGAGAGGACACAACGTGACACATGGGGACACAGCGGGACACAGCGGGGGACACAGAGAGGACACAGTGGGACACAAATGGGGACACAGCAAGGACACAGCGGGACACAGCGGGAAAGAGCGGGACACAGCGGGGGACACAGCCGGGGACACAGCGGGGTACAGCGGCAAACAGTGGGGACACAGCGTGGGACACAGCGGGTGACACAACGGGTGTCACAGCGGGACACAGTGGGGTACACAAAGGGACACAGCGGGGGACACTGTAGCGGACACAGTGGGACTTATCGGGACACAGCGGGACACAGCGGGGAACACAGCGGGGGACACAGCGGGACACAGCGGGGAAATAGTGGGGGACACAGCAGGGGACACAGCGGGATACAGAAGGACAAAGCGAGGACACAGCGGGACACAGGAGGACACAGCGGGACACAGCAGGGCACATGGGGGGACACAGCAGGATACTGCAGGGTACACAGCAGGACACAGCGGGACACAAAGGGACACAGCAGGGACACAGCGGGGGACACAGTGGGGTACACAGTGGGACACAGCGGGGACACAGCTGGGGCACAGTGGGAAACAGCGGGACACAGCGGGGGACAAAGCGGGACACACCGGGACACAGCGGGACACAGCCGGGGACACAGCGGAGGACACAGAGCTGCACACAGCGGGAGAGAGTGGAACACAGCAAGGACACAGCAGGGACACTGCGGGACACAGCGGGTCACAGCGGGCAAATAGTGGGGGACACAGCGGAGGACACAGCGGGATACAGAAGGACAAAGCGAGGACACAGCGGGGACATAGGGTGAAACTGCGGGACACAGTGGGACACAGCGGGGACACAGAGGGACATAGAGGTTACACAGCCAGGACACACCAGGGACACAGCGGAACACAGCGGGGACACAGCGGGACACAGCGGGACCCAGCGGGGACACAGCAGGACACAGCGGGACACAGCGGGAGACAGCGGGACACAGCGGGGACACAGCGAGGACACAGAGGGACAAAGCGGGACACAGCATGGACACAGCGGGTCACAGTGGGAAAATAGTGGGGGACACAGCGGGGGACACAGCGGGATACAGAAGGACACAGCGAGGACACAGCGGGACACAGGAGGACACAGCGGGGACACAGCGGGGACACAATGGAACACAGCAAGGACACAGCGGGACACAGTGGGACACAGCGGGGACACAGCGGGACACAGCGGTGGACACAGGCCGACAAAGCAGGACACAGCGGGACACAGCGGGAAACAGCAGGACACAGCGGGGGGCACACCGGGAAACAGCGGGGGTCACTGCAAGAACACAGTGGGACACAGGAGGACACAGCGGGGAAACAGCGGGGACACAGCGGGGGACACAGTGGGACACAGCGGGGGACACAGCGAGGACACAGCGGGGACATATGGGGACACTGCGGGACACAGTGGAACACAGCGGGGACACAGAAGGACATAGCATTTACACAGGGAGGGCACACCAGATACACAGCGGGACACAGCGGGGACACAGCGGGGACACAGAGAGACACACCAGAGACACAGCGGCGACACACCGGCGACACACCGGGACACAGCAGAGACACAGCGGGACACAGCGGGGGACACAGCAGGACACAGTGGGACACAGCGGGGGACAGAGCAAGACATAGCATGGACACAGTGGGACACAGCGAGGGACACAGCTGGGACACAGGGGGTCAACAGCGGGGACACAGTGGGGGACACAGCAAGGACACAGCGGGACACAGCGGGACACAAAGGAGGACACAGTGTTACACAGCGGGGACACAGCGGGACACAGCGGGGACACAGCAGGGTACACAGCGGGACACAGCAGGGACACAGCAGGGGCACAGTGGGAAAAAGCGGGACACAGCGGGGGACAAAGCGCGACACACCGGGATACAGCGGCACACAGCGGGGGATACAGTCGGGGACACAGAGCCGCACACAGCGGGAGAGAGTGGAACACAGCAGGGACACAGCAGGAACACAGCGGGACATCTCGGGGACAAAGCAAGGACAGAGCGGGACACAGAGGTACACAGCGAGGGACACAGCGGGGGACAGTGGGGACAAACAGGGGAACAACGGGGACACAGCGGGACACAGCTGGGACACAGCGGGGACACAGCGGCACACAGCGTGGGACACATCGGGACACAGCAGGGGACCCAGCGGGGGACAGCGGGGACACACAGGCAGACAGCAGAACAAAGCGGGGGACACAGTGTCTGACACAGCGGGTGACACTGTAGGACATAGCGGGGTTCACAGTGAAACACAGCGAGGACACAGCGGGACACAGCAGCACACAGCCGGGACTCAGCGGGTGACACAGCATGGGACACAGCCGGTGACACAGCGGGACACAGCAGGACACAGCGGGGACACAGCGGGACACAGCGGGGGACACACAGGCCGACAAAGCAGGACACAGCGGGACACAGGGGTAAACAGCAGGACACAGTGGGAGACACACCGGGACACAGCGGGGGTCACAGCGAGGACACAGCGGGACACAGGAGGACACAGCGGGGAAACAGCGGGGACATAGTGGGGGACACAGTGGGACAGATCGGGGTATACAGCGAGGACACAGCTGGGACATAGGGGGACACTGCGGAACACAGTGGAACACAGCGGGGAAACAGAGGGACATAGCAGTTACACAACGAGGACACAACAGGGACACAGCGGGACACAGCGGGGACACAGCGGGGACACAGCGGGACCCAGCGGGGGACACAGCCGGGGACAGCTGGGACACACATGCGGACAGCGGGGACACAACTGGACACAGCAGGGGACATCGGGGACACAGCGGGACAAAGCGGGACACAGCGGGAGCCAGCGTTGAAACAGCAGGGACACAGCGGATCACAGGGGGGACACAGTGGGGGACACAGCGAGGACACAGCGGGACACAGTGGGATACACAGAGAGGACACAGCGTGACACCTGGGGACACAGCGGGACACAGCAGGTGACCCAGCGAGGACACAGCGGGACACAAATGGGGACACAGCAAGGACACAGCGTGACACAGCAGGAAAGAGCGGGACACAGCTGGGGACACACACGGGGACACAGCGGGACAAAGCAGGGGACACAGCGTGTACACACACTGGACAGCAGGCACACAGCGGGACACAGCGGAACACAGCAGGACACAGCGGGACACAGCCGGGAACACAGCAGGGGACACAGCGGGACACAGCGGGGGAAACAGCATGGACACAGCAGGTCACAGCGGCGAAATAGTGGGGGACACAGCGGGGGACACAGCGGGATACAGAAGGACACAGCGAGGACACAGCGGGACACAGAGGACACAGCGGGGACACAGCGGGGACACAGCGGGGGACACAGTGGGACACAGGGGGACACAGAGGGACTCAGCGGTTACACAGCGAGGACACACCAGGGACACAGTGGGACACAGCGGAGACACAGCGGGGACACAGCAGGACACAGCGAGGACAAAGCGGGACACAGCGGGGGATACAGCGGGGGACAGCGGTGACACACCGGCGGACAGCGGGGACACAGCGGGACGCAGCGTGACACAGCAGGACACAGTGGGGGACACAGCGGGGGACACAGCGGGACACAAATGGGGACACAGCAGGACACAAATGGGGACACAGCAAGGACACAGAGGGACACAGCGGGAAAGAGCGGGACACAGTGGGTGACACAGCGAAGACACAGCGGGACACAGAACGACACACAGCGAGGAAACAGCGTGACACATGGGGACACAGCGGGACACATCGGGCGAGAGAGCAGGACACTGCGGGGTACACTTTAGGACACAGCGGGACACAAAGGGACACAGCAGGGACACAGCAGGGTACACAGCGGGACACAAAGGGGGACACAGAGTTACACAGCGGGGACACAGCGGGACACAGCTGGGACACAGCTGTGGACACAGCAGGACACAGCGGGACATCGCGGGGACAAAGCGAGGACAGAGCGGGACACAGAGGTACACAGCGAAGGACACAGCGGGGAACAGTGGGGACAAACCGGGGAACAACGGGGACACAGCGGGACACAGGTAGGACACAGCGGGGACACAGCGGGGACACAGCAGTGGACACAGTGGGACACAGCAGGGGATACAGCGAGGACACAGAGGGGACATAGGGGGACACTGCGGGACACACTGGGACACAGCGGGGACACAGAGGGACATAACAGTTACACAGCGAGGACACACCAGGGACACAGCGGGACACAGCGGGGACACAGCGGGGGACAGAGTGGGGGACACAGCAAAGAACACAGCGGGACACAGCGGGGAACACCGGGGAACACAGCGGGACACATCCGGACACAGCTGGGGACACAGCGGGTGACACAGCAGGGGAAACAGTGTGAAACTGCGCGGGACACAGCGAGGACACAGCAGGACACAGCGGGGGACACAGCAGGACACAGCGGGACACAGAGGGATACACAGCGAGGACACAGCGTGACACATGGGGACACAGCGGGACACAGCGGGGGACACAGAGAGGACCCAGCGGGACACAAATGGGGACACAGCAAGGACAGAGCGGGACACAGCGTGAAAGAGCGGGACACAGCGGGGTACACAGCCGGAGACACAGCGGGACACAGCAGGGGACACAGCGGGGACACAGCGGGACACAGTGGGGACACAGCGGGACACAGCAGGACACATCGGGGGACACAGCAGGACACTGCGGGGTACACAGCGGGACACAGCGGGACACAAAGGGACACAGCAGGGACACAGCGGGGGACACAGCGGGACACAAAGGAGGACACAGCGTTACACAGCGGGGACACAGCGGGACACAGCGGGGACACAGCAGGGTACACAGCGGGACACAGCAGGGACACAGCAGTGGCACAGTGGGTAAAAGCGGGACACAGCGAGGGACAAAGCGTGACACACCGGGATACAGCGCCACACAACGGGAGACATAGTCGGGGACACAGAGCCACACACAGTGGGAGAGAGTGGAACACAGCAGGGACACAGCGGGACACAGCAGCACACAGCCGGGACTCAGCGGGTGACACAGCAGGGGACAGAGCCGGTGACAGAGCGGGACACAGCGGGACACAGCGGGGACACAGCGGGACACAGCGGGGGACACACAGGCCGACAAAGCAGGACACAGTGGGACACAGCGGGAAACAGCAGGACACAGTGGGGGACACACCGGGTCACAGCGGGGGTCACAGCAAGGACACAGCGGGAAACAGGAGGAAACAGCGGGGACACAGCGGGGACACAGTGGGGGACACAGTGGGACAGATCGGGGTATACAGCGAGGACACAGCGGGGACATAGGGGGACACTGCGGAACACAGTGGAACACAGCGGGGAAACAGAGGGACATAGCAGTTACACAATGAGGACACACCAGGGACACAGCGGGACACAGCGGGGACACAGCGGGGACACAGCGGGACCCAGCGGGGGACACAGCGGGGGACAGCGGGGACACACATGCGGACAGCGGGGACACAACAGGACACAGCAGGGGACATCGGGGACACAGCGGGACAAAGCGGGACACAGCGGGAGCCAGCGTTGAAAAAGCAGGGACACAGCGGGTCACAGCGGGGACACAGTGGGGGACACAGCGAGGACACAGCGGGACACAGTGGGATACACAGAGAGGACACAGCGTGACACATGGGGACACAACGAGACACAGCGGGTGACCCAGCAAGGACACAGCAGGACACAAATGGGGACACAGCAAGGACACAGCGGGACACAGCGGGAAAGAGCGGGACACAGCTGGGGACACACACGGGGACACAGCGGGACAAAGCAGGGGACACAGCGTGGACACACAGGGGACAGCAGGCACACAGCGGGACACAGCGGAACACAGCAGGACACAGCGGGACACAGCGGGGAAAACAGCGGGGGACACAGCGGGACACAGCGGGGGACACAGCATGGACACATCAGGTCACAGCGGCGAAATAGTGGGGGACACAGCGGGGGACACAGCGGGATACAGGAGGACAAAGCGAGGACACAGCGGGGACACAGCGGGGGACACAGTGGGACATAGGGGGACACAGAGGGACTCAGCGGTTACACAGCGAGGACACACCAGGGACACAGTGGGACACAGCGGAGACACAGCGGGGACACAGCGGGACACAGCTAGGACACAGCGGGACACAGCGTGGGATACAGCGAGGGACAGCGGTGACACACCGGCGGACAGCGGGGACACAGCGGGACGCAGCGGGACACAGCGGGGTACACAGCGGGCCACAGTGGGGGACACAGCGGGGGACACAGCGGGACACAGCGGGGGACACAGCGGGAAAGAGCGGGACACAGTGGGGGGCACAGCGAAGACATAGCGGGACACAGAACGACACACAGTGAGGAAACAGCGTGACACATGGGGACACAGCGGGACACAGCGGGACACATCGGGCGACAGAGCATGACACTGCGGGGTACACATTAGGACACAGCGGGACACAAAGGGACACAGCAGGGACACAGCAGGGGACACAGCGGGACACAAAGGGGGACCCAGCGTTACACAGTGGGGACACAGCGGGACACAGAGGGGACACAGCAGGGGACACAGCAGGACACTGCAGGACATCTCGGGTCAAAGCGAGGACAGAGCGGGACACAAAGGTACACAGCGAAGGACACAGCGGGGGACAGTGGGGACAAACCGGGGAACAACGGGGACACAGCGGGACACAGCTAGGACACAGCGGGACACAGCGGGACACAGCGTGAAAGAGCGGGACACAGCGGGGGACACAGCTGGGGACACAGCGGGACACAGCAGAGGACACAGCGGGGACCCAGCGGGACACAGTGGGGACACAGCGGGACACATCGGACGACACAGCAGGACACTGCGGGGTACATAGCAGGACACAGCTGGACACAAAGGGACACAGCAGGGACAAAGCGGGGGACACAGTGGGACACAAAGGGGGACACAGTGTTACACAGCAGGAACACAGCAGGGGACACAGCAGGACACAGAGGGGAACAAAGGGGGCACACAGCGGGACACAGTGGGACACAGCGGGGTACACAGCAGGACACAGCGGGGACACAGCAGGGGCACAGTGGGAAACAGCGGGACACAGCGGGGGACAAAGCGGGACACACCGGGATACAGCGGGACACAGCGGGGGACACAGCAGGGGACACAGAGCCGCACACAGCGGGAGAGAGTGGAATACAGCAGGGACACAGCGGGGACACAGCGGGACATCGCGGGGACAAAGCGAGGACAGAGCGGGACACAGAGGTACACAGCGAAGGACACAGCGGGGGACAGTGGGGACAAACTGGGGAACAACGGGGACACAGCGGGACACAGCTGGGACACAGCGAGGACACAGTGGGACACAGAGGGGACACAGTGAGTCCACAGCTGGACACAGCCGGACACAGCAGGACACAGAGGGGAACACAGCGGGAGACACAGTGGGAAAGAGCGGGACACAGCGGGGTAGACAGTAGGACACATCGGGGTTACAGCAGGGACACAGCGGGGGACAGAGCAGGATATAGCAGGGGACACAGAGGGACAAAGCGGGGACACAGCGGGACACAGCGGGGAACACAGCGGGATATAGCAGGGGACACAACGAGGACAAATAGGGACACAGAGGGACACAGCAGGGGACACAGCAAGGCCACAGCGGGACACAGCGGAACACAGCGGGGGACACAGCAGGGGACACAGCAGGATACAGGGGGACACAACGGGACACTGCGGGGACACAGCACGGGACACAGCGGGACACAAAGGGGGACCCAGCGTTACACAGCGGGGACACAGCGGGACACAGCGGGGACACAGCAGGACACAGAGGGGAACAAAGGGGGCACACAGCGGGACACAGTGGGACACAGCGGGGTACACAGCGGGACACAGTGGGGACACAGCAGGGGCACAGTGGGAAACAGCGGACACAGTGGGGGACAAACCGGGACACAGCGGGACACAGTGGGGACAGAGCGGGACACAGCAGGGACACAGCGGGGGACACAGCGGGGCACAAATTCAGACACCACAGGATACAGCAGAACATAGCGGGCACACAGCTGGGGAAACAGCGGGTGACACAGCGAGGGCACAGCGGGTGACAGCTGTGACACAGCTGGGGACAGCGGGGACTCACCGGGACACAGCGGGGGACAGCGGGGACACAGGGGGGATACAGCGAAACACAGCGGGGGACACAGTGAGGACACAGCGGGGACACAGGGGGGACACAGCGGGACACAGCGGGACAAAACGGGACACAGCGGGACACAGAGGGTGATACAGCGGGGGACAGCGGGGATACCCCTGGGGACAGCAGGGACACAGTGGGACACAGCGGGGGACAGCGGGGACACAGCGGGACACAGCGGGGAAACACCGGGGACACAGCGGGACACACCGGGGACACAGCGGGGACACAACGGGACAGAGCGGGGGACATCGGGGAAACAGCGGGACACAGCGGGACACAGCGGTACACAGCAGGAACAAAGCAGGGACACAGCGGGTCACAGCGGGGACACAGTGGGGGACACAGCGAGGACACAGCGGGACACAGAGTGATACACAGAGAGGACACAACGTGACACATGGGGACACAGCGGGACACAGCGGGGGACACAGAGAGGACACAGCGGGACACTAATGGGTACACGGCAAGGACACAGCGGGACACAGCGGGAAAGAGCGGGACACAGCAGGGGACACAGCCGGGGACAAAGTGGGGTAGAGCGGCACACAGTGGGGACACAGCGGGGGACACAGTGGGGGACACAACGGCTGACACAGCGGGACACAGTGGGGTACACAAAGGGACACAGTGGGGGACACTGTAGCGGACACAGTGGGACATATCGGGACACAGCGGGACACAGCGGGGAACACAGCGGGGGACACAGCGGGACACAGTGGGGAAATTGTGGGGGACACAGCGGGGGACACAGCGGGATACAGAAGGACACAGCGAGCACACAGCGGGACACAGGAGGACACAGCGGGGACACAGCGGGACACAGTGGGGGACACAGCGGGGGACACAGCGGGACACAGCGGGGGACACAGTGGAACACAGCGAGGACACAGCGGGAAACAGCGGGACACAGCGGGGACACAGCGGGACACAGCGGGGGACACAGGCCGACAAAGCAGGACACAGCGGGACACAGCGGGAAACAGCAGGACACAGCGGGGGAAACAAAGGGAAACAGGGGGGGTCACAGCAAGAACACAGCGGGACACAGGAGGACACAGCGGGGACACAGCGGGGACACAGCGGGGGACACAGTGGGACACAGCGGGGGTCACAGGGACGACACAGCAGGGACACTGCGGGACACAGCGGGACACAGCGTGGGACACAAAGGGAAACAGCGGGGTCACAGCAAGAACACAGCGGGACACAGGAGGACACAGCGGGACATAGCGGGGACACAGCGGGGACACAGAGAGACACACCAGAGACACAGCGGCGACACACCAGGACACAGCAGAGACACAGCAGGACACAGCGGGGGACACAGCGGGACACAATGGGGGACAGAGCAGGACACAGCATGGACACAGTAGGACACAGCGGGGGACACAGCTGGGACACAGCGGGTCAACAGCGAGGACACAGTGGGGGACACAGTGAGGACACAGGGGGACACAGAGGGATACACAGCGAGGACACAGCGTGACACATGGGGACACAGCGGGACACAGCGGGGGACACAGAGAGGACACAGCGGGACACAAATGGGGACACAGCAAGGACAGCTGGACACAGCGGGAAAGAGTGGGACACAGCGTGGTACACAGCCGGGGACACAGCGGGACACAGCAGGGGACACAGCGGGGACACAGCATTACACAGTGGGGACACAGCGGGACACAGCGGGACACAGTGGGGACACAGCTGGACACAGCGGGACACATTGGACAACACAGCAGGACACTGGGGTGTGAACAGCGGGACACAGCGGGACACACAGGGAGACAGCAGGGACACAGCGGGGGACACAATGGGACACAAAGGGGGACACAGTGTTAGAGAGCAGGGACACAGCATGGGACACAGCAGGACACAGAGGGGAACAAAGGGGGCACACAGCGGGACACTGTGGGACAAAGCGGGGTACACAGCGGGACACAGCTGGGACACAGCAGGGGCACAGTGGGAAACAGCGGGACACAGAGGGGACAAAGCAGGACACACCGGGATACAGCGGCACACAGCAGGGGACACAGCAGGGGACACAGAGCCGCACACAGCGGGAGACAGTGGAACACAGCAGGGACACAGCGGGGACACAGCGGGACATCGCGGGGACAAAGCGAGGACAGAGCAGGACTCAGACCTACACAGCGAGGGACACAGCGGGGGACAGTGGGGACAAACCGGGGAACAACGGGGACACAGCGGGACACAGCTGGGACACAGCGAGGACACAGCGGGGACACAGCGAGTACACAGCGGGACACAGCCGGACACAGCAGGACACAGAGGGGAACACAGCGGGGACACAGCGGGACACAGCGGGACACAGCGGGACACAGCGGGGTACACAGTGGGACACATCAGGGATACAGCAGGGACACAGAGGGACACAGCGGGACAGAGCGGGATATAGCAGGGGACACAACGAGGACAAAGCGGGACACAGAGGGACACAGCGGGGGACAAAGCGGGACACACCAGGATACAGCGGGACACAGCGGGGGACACAGCATGGGACACAGCAGGACACAGGGGGACACAGCGGGACACAGCGGGGACACAGCGGGGGACACAGCGGGACACAAACGGGGACCCAGCGTTACACAGAGGGGACACAGCGGGACACAGCCGGGTCACAGCGGGGGACAGAGCAGGACACAGAGGGGAACAAAGGGATCACACAGCGGGACACAGTGGGACACAGCGGGGTACACAGCAGGACACAGCGGGGACACAGCACGGACACAGCAGGGACACAGCGGGACATAGCGAGGACAAAGCGAGGACAGAGCGGGACACAGAGGTACACAGGGAGGGACACAGCGGGGGACAGTGGGGACAAACCGGGGAACAACGGGGACACAGCGGGACACAGCTAAGACACAGCGGGGACACAGCGGGGACACAGCAGGGGACACAGTGGGACACAGCAGGGGATACAGCGAGGACACAGAGGGGACATAGGGGGACACTGCGGGACACAGTGGGACACAGCGGGGACAGAGAGACATAGCAGTTACACAGCGAGGACACACCAGGGACACAGAGGGACACAGTGTGGACACAGCGGGGACACAGAGGGGGACACAGTGGGGGACACAGCGGGGGACACAGTGGGACACAAAGGGGGACACAGTGTTACATATCAGGGACACAGCAGGGGACACAGCAGGACACAGAGGGGAACAAAGTGGCCACACAGCGGGACACAGTGGGACACAGCGGGGTACACAGCAGGACATAGCGGGGACACAGCAGGGGCACAGTGGGAAGCAGCGGGACACAGCGGGGGACAAAGCGGGACACACCGTGATACAGCGGGACTCAGCGGGGGACACAGCAGGGGACACAGAGCCGCACACAGCGGGAGACAGTGGAACACAGCAGGGACACAGCGGGGACACAGCGGGACATCGCGGGGACAAAGCGAGGACACAGCGGGACACAGAGTTACACAGCGAGGGACACAGCGGGAGACAGTGTGGACAAACCGGGGAACAACGGGGACACAGCTGGGACACAGCTGGGACACAGCGAGGACACAGCGGGACACAGCGGGGACACAGCGAGTACACAGCGGGACACAGCCGGACACAGCAGGACACAGAGGGGAACACAGCGGAGGACACTGCGGGACACAGTGGGGTACACAGTGGGACACATCGGGGATACAGCAGGGACACAGTGAGACACAGCGGGACAGAGCGGGGAACACAGCGGGATATAGCAGGGGACACAACGAGGACAAAGCGGGACACAGAGGGACACAGCAGGGGACACAGCAAGGCCACAGCGGGACACAGCGGGACACAGCGGGGGACACAGCACGGGACACAGCGGGACACAGGGGGACACAGCGGGACACAGCGGGGACACAGCGAGGACACAGAGGGGACACAGTGGGACACAGCGGTAAACAGCGGGGGACACAGCGGGACTCAGCGGGGGACACAGCAAAGAACACAGCGGGACACAGCGGGGGACACAGCAGGACACAGTGGGTACACAGAGGCCGACACAGCAGTACACATCAGGACACAGCGGGGACACAGCGGGGGACACAGTGGGACACAGCGGGGACACAGAGGGACTCAGTGGTTACACAGCAAGGACACACCAGGGACACAGCGGGACACAGCGGAGACACAGCAGGGACACAGTGAGACACAGTGAGGACACAGCGGGACACAGCGTGGGCTACAGCGGGGGACAGCGGTGACACACCCGCGGACAGCGGGGAAACAGCGGGACACAGCGGGACACAGCGCGGGACACAGCGAGGTCACAGTGAGACACAGCGGGGGACACAGCGAGGACACAGCGGGACACAGCGGGTGACACAGCGGGAAACAGCGGGGGTCACAGCGGGAGACAGCGGGACACAGAGGGGACAAAGCAGGGGACAAAGCGGGGCACAGCGGGACACAGCGGGACAAAACAGGACACAGCTGGACACAGCGGGGACACAGCAGGGGACACAGCGGAGGACAGCGGGGACACAGCCGGAAACAGCAGGACACAGCCGGAAACAGCGGGGACACAGCAAGGACACAGTGGGACACAGCGAAGACACGGCAGGACACAGAGAGGACACAGCGTGGGACAGCAGGGAGACACAGCGGGGACAGAGCGGGACACAGCGGGGACACAGCGGGGGACACAGCGGGGCAGAAAGTCAGACACCACGGGATACAGCAGAACATAGCGGGGACACAGCGGGGGACACAGCGAGTGACAGCTGTGACAGAGCTGGGGACAGCGGGGACACACCGGGACACAGCGGGGGACAGCGGGGACACAGGGGGAACACAGCGAGACACAGCGGGGGACATAGCGAGGACACAGCGGGGACACAGGGGGGACACAGCGGAACACAGCGGGACAAAACGTGACATAGCCGGACACAGCTGGGGACACAGCGGGTGACACAGCGGGGGAAACAGAGGGAAACACCGGGGGACACAGCGAGGACACAGCAGGACACAGCGGGGGACACAGAGGCCGACACAGCAGTACACATCGGGACACAGCGGGTACACAGCGGGGACACAGCGGGATACAGCGAGCCACAGCGGGGACACAGCAGGACACAGCGGGACTCAGCGGGGGACACACAAGGGGAGAGCAGGCACACAGCGGGACACAGCGGGACACAGCGGGACACAGCGGGACACAGAGGGACACAGCGGGGAACACAGTGGGACACACAGCGGGACAAAGCGGGACACAGGGGGGACACAGCATGGACACAGCGGGTCACAGCGGGGAAATAGTGAGGGACACAGCGGGGGACACAGTGGGATACAGAAGGACACAGCGAGGACACAGCAGGACACAGGAGGACACAGCGGGCACACAGCGGGGACACAGTGGGGGACACAGTGGGACACAGCAGGGACACAGAGGGACTCAGCGGTTACACAGCGAGGACACACCAGGGACACAGCGGGACACAGCGGACACACAGCAGGGACACAGTGAGACACAGCCAGGACAGAGGGACACAGCGTGGGATACAGCGGGGGACAGCGGTGACACACCGGCGGACAGCGGGGACACAGCTGGACACAGCGGGATACAACGGGGGACACAGAGGGACACAGTGGAAGACACAGCGGGGGACACACTGGGACACAGCGGGAGACACAGCGGGACACAGCGGGGACACAGCAGTGGACACAGCAGGACACAGAGGGGAACAAAGGGTGCACAAAGCAGGACACACTGGGACACAGCGGGAGACACAGCGGGACACAGCGGGGACACAGCAGTGGACACAGCAGGACACAGAGGGGAACAAAGGGTGCACAAAGCGGGACACAGTGGGACACAGCGGGGTACACAGTGGGACACAGTGGGGACACAGCAGGGGCACAGTGGGAAACAGCGGGACACAGCGGGGGACAAAGCGTGACACACCGGGATACTGCGGGACACAGCAGGGGACACAGCAGGGGACACAGAGCCGCACACAGCGGGAGAGACTGGAACGCAGCATGGACAGAGCGGGGACACAGCGGGGGAACCCGCGAGGACACAGCGGGACACAAATGGGGACACAGCAAGGACACAGCGGGAAAGAGCAGGACACAGCAGGGGACACAGCCGGGAATACAGCGGGACACAGCAGGTGACACAGCGGGGACACAGCGGCACACAGCGGGACACAGAGGGGAACACAGCGGGACACACAGCGGGACACAGCGGGACACAGCGGGGGACACAGCGGGTCACAGCGGGGAAATAGTGGGGGACACAGTGGGGGACACAGCGGGACACAGCGGGGGACACAGCGAGGACACAGCGGGACACAGGAGGACACAGCGGGGACACAGCGGGGGACACAGTGGGACACAGCGGGGACACAGAGGGACTCAGTGGTTACACAGCAAGGACACACCAGGGACACAGCGGGACACAGCGGAGACACAGCAGGGACACAGTGAGACACAGTGAGGAGACAGCGGGACACAGCGTGGGCTACAGCGGGGGACAGCGGTGACACTCCCGTGGACAGCGGGGAAACAGCGAGACACAGCGGGACACAGCGCGGGACACAGCGAGGACACAGTGGGACACAGCGGGGGACACAGCGAGGACACAGCGGGGGACACAGCAGGGGACACAGCGTGAAACAGCGGGGGTCACAGCGGGAGACAGCGGGACACAGAGGGAACAAAGCAGGGGACAAAGCGGGGCACAGCGGGACACAGCTGGACAAAACGGGACACAGCTGGACACAGCAGTGACAGAGCAGGGGACACAGCGGGGGACAGTGGGAACACAGCCGGACACAGCGAGGACACAGTGGGACACAGCGAAGACACAGTGGGACACAGAGGGGACACAGCGAGGGACAGCAGGGAGACACAGCGGGGGACACAGTGGGACACAGCGGGGACAGAGAGGGACTCAGTGGTTACACAGCGAGGACTCTCCAGGGACACAGCGGGACACAGCGGAGACACATCAGGGACACAGTGAGACACAGCGAAGACACAGTCGGACACAGCGTGGGCTACAACGGGGGACAACGGTGACACACCCGCGGACAGCGGGGACACAGCGGGACACAGCGGGGGACGCAGCGGGACACAGTGGGGGACACAGCGGGGGACACAGCAAGAACACAGCGGGACACAGCAGGGGACATAGCAGGGGACACAGCGGGACACAGCGG
This sequence comes from Dipodomys ordii, assembly GCF_000151885.1. Lineage (NCBI taxonomy): Eukaryota > Metazoa > Chordata > Mammalia > Rodentia > Heteromyidae > Dipodomys > Dipodomys ordii. The sequence continues at coordinate 3,006 of NW_012288938.1, read as the reverse complement.
GAGTCCCAACGGGACACAGCGGACAAAACGGGACACAGCTAGACACAGCGGGGACACAGCAGGGGACACAGCGGAGGACAGTGGGGACACAGCCGGAAACAGCAGGACACAGTGGGAAACAGCGGGGACACAACAAGGACACAGTGAGACACAGCGAAGACACAACGGGACACAGAGGGGACACAGCGGGGGACAGCAAGGAGACACAGCGGGGACAGAGCAGGACACAGCGGGGACACAGCGGGGGACACAGCGGGGCACAAAGTCAGACACCACGGGATACAGCAGAACATAGCGGGGACACAGCGGTGGACAGCTGTGACAGAGCTGGGGACAGCTGGGACACACCGGGACACAGCGGGGGACAGCGGGGACACAGGGGGAACACAGCGAGACACAGCGGGGGACATAGCGAGGACACAGCGGGGACACAGGGGGGACACAGCGGAACACAGCGGGACAAAACGGGACACAGCGGGACACAGAGGGGGATACAGCGGGGAACAGCGGGGACACCCGTGGAGAAAGCAGGGACACAGCGGGACACAGCGGGCGACAGCGGAGACACAGCGGGACACAGCGGGGACACACCGGGGACACAGCGGGACACACTGGGGACATATAGGCAGACAGCGGGGACACAACAGGACACAGCGGGGGACATCGGGGACACAGCGGGACACAGCGGGACACAGCAGGGACACAGCAGGGACACAGCGGGTCACAGCGGGGACAGAGTGTGGGATACAGCGAGGACACAGCGGGACACAGAGGGATACACAGAGAGGACACAGCGTGACACATGGGGACACAGCGGGACACAGCGGGGGACACAGAGAGGACACAGCGGGACACAAATCGGTACACAGCAAGGACACAGCGGGACACAGCGGGAAAGAGCGGGACACAGCGGGGGACACAGCCGGGGACACAGCGCGGTGCATCGGCACACAGTGGGGACACAGCGGTGGACACAACGGGTGACACAGCGGGACACAGTGGGGTAAACAAAGGGACACATTGGGGGACACTGTAGCGGAAAAGTGGGACATATCGGGACACAGCGGGACACAGCGGGGAACACAGCGGGGGACACAGCGGGCCACAGTGGGGAAACAGTGGGGGACACAGGAGGACACAGCGGGGACACAGCGGGGGACACAGTGGGACACAGCGGGACACAGCGGGACACAGCGGGGGACACAGCATGGACACAGTGGGTCACAGCGGGGAAATAGTGGGGGACACAGCAGGGGACAGAGAGGGATACAGAAGGACACAGCGAGGACACAGCGGGGACATAGCGGGGACACAGCGGGGGACACAGTGGGACATAGCGGGGACACAGAGGGACTCAGCAGTTACACAGCGAGGACACACCCGGGACACAGCAGGACACAGCGGAGACACAGTGGGGACATAGCGGCACACAGCAAGTACACAGCGGGACAAAGCGGGGGATACAGCGGGGGACTGCGGTGACACACCTGCGGACAGCGGCGACACAGCGGGACGCAGCAGGACATATCGGGACACAGTGGGGGACACAGCGGGGGACACAGCGGTACACAGCGGGGGACACAGCGGGACACAAATGGGGACACAGCAAGGACAAAGCGGGACACAGTGGGAAAGAGCGGGACACAGTGGGGGACACAGCGAAGACACAGCGGTACACAGAAGGACACACAGCGTGGACACAGCGTGACACATGGGGACACAGCAGGACACAGCGGGGCACATCGCGTGACACAGCAGGACACTGCGGGGTACACAGCGGGACACAGCAGGACACAGCGGGACACAACAGGGACACAGCGGGACACAAAGGGGGACACAGCGTTACACAGCGGGGACACAGCGGGAGACAGCGGGGACACAGCATGGGACACAGCAGGACACAGATTGGAACAAAGGGGGCACACAGTGGGACACAGTAGGACACAGCGGGGTACACAGCGGGGCCAGAGCGGAACATCGCAGGGACAAACAGAGTACACAGCGGGACACAGAGGTACACAGCGGGGGACAGTGGGGACAAACCGGGGAACAATGGGGACACAGCGGGACACAGCTAGGACACAGCGGGGACACAGCGGGGACACAGCAGGGGACACAGTGGGACACAGCAGGGGATACAGCGAGGACACAGAGGGGACCTAGGGGGACACTGCGGGACACAGTGGGACACAGCGGGGACAGAGAGACATAGCAGTTACACAGCGAGGACACACCAGGGACACAGCGGGACACAGCGGGGACACAGCGGAGACACAGCGGGGGACACAGTGGGGGACACAGCGGTAAACAGCGGGGGAAACAGCGGGACTCAGTGGGGGACACAGCAAAGAACACAGCGGGACACAGCGGGGGACACAGGGGAATACAGCGGGACACAGCCGGACACAGCTGGGGACACAGCGGGTGACACAGCGGAGGAAACAGCGGGAAACAGCGGGGGACACAGCGAGGACACAGCAGGACACAGCGGGGGACACAGCAGGACACAGCGGGGTACACAGAGGCAGACACAGCGGTACACATCGGGACACAGCGGGGACAGAGCGGGGACAAAGCAGGACACAGCGGGCCACAGGGGAGACACAGCAGGACACAGCGGGACACAGCGGGGACACAGAGGGACACAGCGGGACACAGCGGGACACAGCGGGGACACAGCAGGACACAGCGGGGGACACAGGCCGACAAAGCAGGACACAGCGGGACACAGCGGGACACAGGAGGACACAGCGGGGACACAGCGGGGACACAGCATGGGACACAGTGGGACACAGCGGGGGACACAGCGAGGACACAACAGGGACATATGGGGACACTGCGGGACACAGTGGAACACAGCGGGGACACAGCAGTTACACAGGGAGGACACACCAGAGACACAGCGAGACACAGCGGGGACACAGCGGGGACACAGAGAGACACACCAGAGACACAGCGGCGACACACCGGGACACAGCAGAGACACAGCGGGACACAGCGGGGGAC
>NW_012288937.1:0-1806 GCF_000151885.1 Dipodomys ordii | reverse complement strand
GGCCGATGTGTCCCGCTGTTTCCCGCTGTGTCCCCACTGTGTCCCGCTGTGTCCCCTGCTGTGTCCCGCTGTGTCCCCAGCTGTGTCCCCGGCTGTGTCCCGCTCTTTCATGGTGTGTCCTCGCGCTGTCCCGCTGTGTCCCCGCTGTGTGTCCGCTGTGTCCCGCTGTGTCCCTGGTGTGTCCTCGCTGTGTAACCGCTGAGTCCCTCTGTGTCCCCGCTGTGTCCCACTGTGTCCCCCGGTGTGTCCCCGCTGGTGTCCCCGCTGTGTCCTCCTGTGTCCCGCCATGTCCTCGCTCTGTCCTTCTGTATCCCGCTGTGTCCCCCGCTGTGTCCCCCACTATTTCCCCGCTGTGACCCGCTGTGTCCATGCTATGTCCCCGCTGGGTCCCCGCTGGGTCCCACTGGATCCTGCTGTGTCCCCACTGTGTCCCCGCTGTGTCCCTCTGTGTCCCTGGTGTGTCCTCGCTGTGTAACTGCTATGTCTCTCTGTCCCCGCTGTGTCCCACTCTGTCCCGCAGTGTCCCCCTATGTCCCCTCTGTGTCCTCGCTGTATCCCCTGCTGTGTCCCACTGTGTCCCCTGCTGTGTCCCCGCTGTGTCCCCGCTGTGTCCTAGCTGTGTCCCGCTGTGTCCCCGTTTTTTCCCGGTTTGTCCCCACTGTCCCCCGCTGTGTCCCTCGCTGTGTATCTCTGTGTCCCGCTCTGTCCTCGCTTTGTCCCTGCTATGTCCCGCTGTGTCCCTGCTGTGTCCTTGCTTTGTTCCATTCTCTCCCGCTGTGTGCAGCTCTGTGTCCTCCGCTGTGTCCCCCGCTGTGTCCCTGCTGTATCCCCGATGTGTCCCACTGTGTACCCTGCTGTGTCCCGCTGTGTCCCCCGCTGTGTCCCCCGCTGTGTTCCCCTCTGTGTCCTGCTGTGTCCGGCTGTGTCCCGCTGTGTACTCGATGTGTCCCCGCTGTGTCCCGCTGTGTACTTGCTGTGTCCCAGCTGTGTCCCACTGTGTCCCCGTTGTTCCCCTGTTTGTCCCCACTGTCCCCCGCTTTGTCCCTCGCTGTGTACCTCTGTGTCCCGCTCTGTCCTCGCTTTGTCCCCGCGATGTCCCGCTGTGTCCCCGCTGTGTCCGTGCTGTGTTCCACTCTCTCCCGCTGTGTGCAGCTCTGTGTCCCCTGCTGTGTCCCCCGCTGTGTCCCGCTGTGTCCCACTGTGTCCCCGATGTCCCCCGCTGTGTCCCGTTGTGTCCCCGCTGTCTGCATGTGTGTCCCCGCTGTCCCCCGCTCTGTCCCCCGCTGTGTCCCGCTGTGTACTCGCTGTGTCCCCAGCTGTGTCCCGCTATGTCCCCCGCTGTGTCCCCCACTGTGTCCCGCTGTGTCCTCCGCTGTGTCCCCCTGTGTCCCGCTGTGTCCCCGCTGTCCGCCGGTGTGTCACCGCTGTCCCCCGCTGTGTCCTCCGCTGTGTCCCGCTTTGTCCTCGCTGTGTCTCACTGTGTCCCCGCTTTGTCTCCACTGTGTCCCACTGTGTCCCTGGTGTGTCCTCGCTGTGTAACAGCTGAGTCCCTCTGTGTCCCCGCTGTGTCCCACTGTGCCCCCCGCTGTGTCCCCGCTGTGTCCCCGCTGTGTCCTGCTGTGTCCCCGCTGTGTCCCACTGTGTCCCGCTGTGTCCCCGCTGTGTCCCGCTGTGTACCGCTGTGTCAGCCTCTGTGTCCCCCGCTGTGTCCTGCTGTGTCACACACTGTGTCCCCCACCGTTTCCCGCTGTGTCCCTGATGTTATCCTCGCTGTGTAACCGCTGAGTCCCATCTGTGTCCCCGCTA
>NW_012288936.1:0-9341 GCF_000151885.1 Dipodomys ordii | reverse complement strand
TCCACACTGTGTCCCGCTCTGTCCCAGGCTGTGTCCTGCTGTGTCCCCACTGTGTCCCCGCTGTGTCCCCCGCTGTGTCCCCGCTGTGTCCCACTCTGTCCCCACTTTGTCCTGCTTTGTCTCGCTGTGTCCCTCGCTGAGTCCCGCTGTGTGCCCCCTTTGTTCCCCTCTGTGTCCTGCTGTGTCCCCTGCTGTGTCCCTGCTGTGTCCCGCTGTGTCCCCGCTGTGTAACGCTGGGTCCCCCTTTGTGTCCCACTGAGTCCCCCGCTGTGTCCCCGCTGTGTCCCGCTGTGTCCCCCTGTGTCCTGCTGTGTCCCCTGCTGTGTCCCCCTCTGTGTCCCGCTGTGTCCCGCTGTGGCCTTGCTGTGTCCCCTGCTGTGTCCCTCTGTGTCCCGCTTTGTCCTCGTTGTGTCCCCTGCTATATCCCGCTGTGTTCCCTGGTCTGTCCCACTGTGTCCCTGCTGTGTCCCGCTGTGTCGCTCGCTATATCCTGTTCTGTCCCCCGCTGTGTCCCGCTGTGTCCCTGCTGTATTCCCGATGTGTCCCACTGTGTACCCCGCTGTGTCCCGCTGTGTCCCCCGCTGTGTTCCCCTCTGTGTCCTGCTGTGTCCGGCTGTGTCCAGCTGTGTACTCGCTGTGTCCCCGCTGTGTCCCGCTGTGTCCCGCTGTGTCCCGCTGTGTACTCCGCATTGTCCTGCTGTGTCGCCCGATGTGTCCCGCTGTGTCCCGCTGTGACCCCACTGTGTCCCGCTGTGTCCCGCTGTGTCCCCCTGTGTCCTGCTGTGTCCCCTGCTGTGTCCCCCTCTGTGTCCCGCTGTGTCCCGCTGTGGCCTTGCTGTGTCCTTGCTGTGTCCCTGCTGTGTCCCCGCTGTGTCTCCCTGTTGTCCCCCGCTATGTCCCCTCTGTGTTTGCTGTGTCCCGCTGTGTCCTGCTGTGTCCGGCTGTGTCCCCGCTGTCCCCTCCTGTGTCCCCTGCTGTGGCCAGCTGTGTCTCCTTTTGTCCCGCTGTGTCCCGCTGTGTCCCCGCTTTGTCCCCCGCTTTGTCCCCGCTGTGTCCCGCTGTGTCCTGCTGTGTCCCGCTGTGTCCCCCGCTGTGTCCCACTGTGTCCCCTCCTGTGTCCCCCGCTGTGTCCCGCTTTGTCTCCGCTGGGTCCCCGCTGGGTCCCGCTGTGTCCCGCTATGTCCCCGCTGTGTCTCCGCTGTGTCCCGCTGTGTTTCTGGCGTGTCCTCACTGTGTAACCGCTAAGCCCCTCTGTTTCCCCGCAGTGTCCCAATGTGTCCCTCGCTGTTTCCCCGCTGTGTCCCCGCTGTGTCCTCCTGTGTCCCGCTGTGTCCTCACTGTGTCCTTCTGTATCCTGCTGTGTCCCCCGCTGTGTCCCCCACTGTGTTCCCCGCTGTGTCCCACTGTGTCCTCGCTGTGTCCCCGCTGTGTCCCCGCTCTGTCCCACTGTGTCCCGCTGTGTCCCTCTGTGTCGAGGCCTGTGTCCCCCTGTGTCTCCGCTGTTTCCCACTGTAACCCCCGCGCTGTCCTGCTGTGTTCCGCTGTGTCGCCGCTTTGTCACTGCTGTGCCTCGCTGTGTCCCGCTGTGTCTACGCTGTGTCCCGCTCCGTCCCAGTCTGTGTCCTGCTGTGTCCCTTGCTGTGTCCCCGCTGTGTCCCCGCTGTGTAACGCTGGGTCCCCTTTTGTGTCCTGCTGTGTCCCCCGCTGTGTCCCCGCTGTGTCCCGCTGTGTCCCCCTGTGTCCCGCTGTGTCCCCTGCTGTGTCCCCCGCTGTGTCCCGCTGTGTCCCGCTGTGTCCTTGCTGTGTCCCCTGCTGTGTCCCTCTGTGTCCCGCTTTGTCTCGTTGTGTCCCCTGCTATATCCCGCTGTGTTCCCCGCTGTGTCCCGCTGTGTCCCCGCTGTGTCCCCCGCTATATCCTGCTCTGTACCCCTCTGTGTCCCGCTGTGTCCCTGCTGTATCCCCGATGTGTCCCACTGTGTACCCCGCTGTGTCCCGCTGTGTTCCGCTGTGTCCCCCGCTCTGTTCCCCTCTGTGTCCTGCTGTGTCAGGCTGTGTCCCGCTGTGTACTCGCTGTGTCCCCGCTGTGTCCCTCTGTGTCCTCGCTGTGTCCCAGCTGTGTACCGCTGTGTCCCCGCTGTGTACTTGCTGTGTTCCACTCTCTCCCGCTGTGTGCGGCTCTGTGTCCCCTGCTGTGTCCCCCGCTTTGTCCCGCTGTATCCCGGTGTGTCCCGCTTTGTCCCCCGCTGTGTCCCGCTTTTTCCCACTGTGCCCCTGCTGTGTCCCCGCTGTGTCCCACTGTGTATCCCGCTGTGTCCCACTGTGTCCCGCTGTGTGCCCCCTTTGTTCCCCTCTGTGTCCTGCTGTGTCCCCTGCTGTGTCCCCGCAGTGTCCCGCTGTGTCCCCGCTGTGTAACGCTGTGTCCCCCTTTGTGTCCCGCTGTGTCCCCCGCTGTGTCCCTGCTGTGTCCCGCTGTGTCCCGCTGTGTCCCGCTGTGTACCCCGCAGTGACCTGCTGTGTCACCCAATGTGTCCCGCTGTGTCCTGCTGGGTCCCCACTGTTTCCCGCTGTGTCCCCGCTGTGTCCCCTGCTGTGTCCCGCTGTGTCCCCGGCTGTGTCCCCCGCTGTGTCCCGCTCTTTCACGCTGTGTCCTGCTGTGTCCTTGCTGTGTCCCCATTTGTGTCACGCTGTGTCCCCGCTGTGTATCCCTCTGTGTCCCGCTGTGTCCTTGCTGTGTCCCCCACTGTGTCCCCGCTGTGACCCGATGTGTCCCCGCTGTGTCCCCGCTGTGTCGCGCTGTGTCCCCACTGTGTCCCGCTCTGTCCTGCTGTGTCCCCTGCTGTGTCCCGCTGTGTCCCCTGCTGTGTCCGGTTGTGTTTCCCGCTGTGTCCCGCTGTGTCCTGCTGTGTTCCCCCTGTGTCCCGCTGTGTACCGATGTGTCCCCGCTGTGTCCCCGCTGTGTCTCCCTGCTGTCCCCCGCTGTGTCCCCACTCTCTTCCGCTGTGTCCCCGCTGTGTCCCCACTGTGTCTCCCTGCTGTCCCCCGCTGTGTCCCCTCTGTGTCCCGCTGTGTCCCGCTGTGCCCTCGCTGTGTCCCCGCTGTTTCCCTCTGTGTCCTGCTGTGTCCGGCTGTGTCCCCGCTGTCCCACTCTGTGTCTCCTGCTGTGTCCCTGCTGTGTCCAGCTGTGTCCCGTTTTGTCCCGCTGTGTCCCCCTGTGTCCCCGCTTTGTCCCCCGCTTTGTCCCCGCTGTGTCCCGCTGTTTCCCGCTGTGTCCCCTGCTGTGTCTTCCGCTGTGTTCCGCTGTGTCCCGTTGTGTCCTTGCTGTTTCCCCGCTGTGTCCTGCTGTGTACTTCTGTGTCCCCGCTGTCCCCCAATGTGTCTCCTGCTGTGCCCCCGCTGTGTCCCGCTGTGTCCCCGCTGGGTCCCGCTGGGTCCCCTGCTGTGTCCCCACTGTGTGCTGCTCTACCCCGCTGTGTCCCCGGCTGTGTCCCCCGCTGTGTCCCCCTCTGTATCCCGGTTTGTCCCGCATTGTCCCCCGCTGTGTCCCACTTTTTTTCACTGTGCCCCTGCTTTGTCCCTGCTGTGTCCCGCTGTGTACCCCGCTGTGTCCCACTGTGTCCCGCTGTGTGCCCCGCTGTGTCCCCGCTGTGTCCCGCTGTGTCCCCCTGTGTCCCGCTGTGTCCCCTGCTGTGTCCCCCACTGTGTCCCGCTGTGTCCCGCTGTGGCCTTGCTGTGTCCCCTGCTGTGTCCCTCTGTGTCCCGCTTTGTCCTTGCTGTGTCCCCTACTATATCCCGCTGTGTTCCCTGCTCTGTTCCGCTGTGTCCCCGCTGTGTCCCTCTGTGTCCCCTGCTATATCCTGCTCTGTCCCCCGCTGTGTCCCGCTGTGTCCTCGCTGTGTCCCAGCTGTGTCCCGCTGTGTCCCCGTTGTTCCCCGGTGTGTCCCCACTGTCCCCCGCTGTGTCCCTCGCTGTGTAACTCTGTGTCCCGCTCTGTCCTCGCTTTGTCCCCGCGATGTCCCGCTGTGTCTCCGCTGTGTGCCTGTTGTGATTCACTCTCTCCCGCTGTGTGCGGCTATGTGTCCCCTGCTGTGTCCCCGGCTGTGTCCCGCTGTATCCCGGTGTCCCGCTTTGTCCCCCGCTGTGTCCCACTGTTTCCCACTGTGCCCCTGCTGTGTCCCCGCTGTGTCCCGCTGTGTACCCCACTGTGTCCCACTGTGTCCCGCTGTGTGCCCCCTTTGTTCCCCTCTGTGTCCTGCTGTGTCCCCTGCTGTGTCACCGCTGTGTCCCGCTGTGTCCCCGCTGTGTAACGCTGTGTCCCCCTTTGTGTCCCGCTGTATCCCCCGCTGTGTCCCTGCTGTGTCCCGCTGTGTCCTGCTGTGTCCCGCTCTGTACCCCGCAGTGTCGTGCTGTGTCGACCGATGTGTCCCGCTGTGTCTCGCTGTGTCCCCACTGTGTCCCGCTGTGTCCCCGCCTGTCCCCTGCTGTGTCGCGCTGTGTCCCTGGCTGTGTCCCCCGCTGTGTTCCGCTCTTTCACGCTGTGTCCTGCTGTGTCCATACTGTGTCCCCATTTGTGTCCCTCTGTGTCCTCGCTAGGTCCCCCGCTGTGTCCTTGCTGTGTCCCCCACTGTGTCCCCGCTGTTACACGATGTGTCCCTGCTGTGTCCCCCGCTGTGTTCCGCTGTGTCCCGCTGTGTCCCCGGCTGTGTCCCCTGCTGTGTCCCGCTCTTTCCCGCTGTGTCCCGCTGTGTCCTTTCTGTGTCCCCATTTGTGTCCCGCTGTGTCCTCTCTGTGTCCCCGCTGTGTCCTGCTGTGTCCCCATGTGTCACGCTGTGTCCTCTGTGTATCCCTCTGTGTCCCTCTGTGTCCTCGCTGTGTCCCACACTGTGTCCCCGCTGTGAACGGCTGTGTCCCTGCTGTGTCCCTGCTGTGTCTCACTGTGTCCTGCTGTGTCCTGCTGTGTCCACCTCTGTGTCTCTCGCTCTGTCCCGCTGTGTCCCCGCTGTGTCCCCTGCTGTGTCCCGCTGTGTCCCACTGTGTCCCGCTGTGTCCCCGCTGTGTCCCCTGCTGTGTCCCGCTGTGTCCCCGGCTGTGTCCCCGGCTGTGTCCCACTCTTTCCCGCTGTGTCCCACTGTGTCAATGCTGTGTCCCCATTTGTGTCCCGCTTTGTCCTCGCTGGGTCACACACGGTGTCCCGCTGTGTCCCCATGTGTCAAGCTGTGTCCTCTCTGTGTATCCTTCTTTGTCCCGCTGTGTCCTCGATGTGTCCCCCATTGTGTCCAGGCTGTGACCCGCGGTGTCCCTGCTGTGTCCCCGATGTGACCCTCTGTGTCCTGCTGTGTCCCCGCTGTCCCCCGCTGTGTCCCCGCTGTGTCCCGCTGTGTCCTCGCTGTGTCCCCAGCTGTGTCCCGCTGTGTCCCCCGCTGTGTCCCCCACTGTGTCCCGCTGTGTCCCCCGCTGTGACCCGCTGTGTCCCGCTGTGTCCCCGCTGTCCACCGGTGTGTCACCGCTGTCCCTCGCTCTATCCCACGCTGTGTCCCAATGTGTCCTCGCTGTGTCTCACTGTGTCCCTGCTGTGTCTCCGCTGTGTCCCGCTGTGTCCCTGGTGTGTCCTCGCTGTGTAACCGCTGAGTCCCTCTGTGTCCCCGCTGTGTCCCACTGTGTCCCCCGCTGTGTCCCCGCTCTGTCCCCGCTTTGTCCTCCTGTGTCCCGCTGTGTCCATGCTGTGTCCTTCTATATCCCGCTGTGTCCCCCGCTGTGTCCCCCACTATTTCCCCGCTGTGACCCGCTGTGTCCATGCTGTGTCCCCCGCTGTGTCCCGCTGTGTCCCGCTGTGTGTCCCGCTGTGTTCCCCGCTGTGTCCCACTGTGTCCTGCTGTGTCCTGCTGTGTCCCGCTGTGTGCCTGCTCTCCCCCGGTGTGTCCCCCGCTGTGTCCCACTGAGTCCTGCTGTGTCCCCGCCGTGTAACGATGTGTACCACTGTATCTGCCTCTGTGTACCCCGCTGTATCCTGCTGTGTCCCCCGCTGTGTCCTGCTGTGTCCTTGCTGTGTCCCCCGCTGTTTCCCGCTGTTACCCCGCTGTGTCACCCGCTGTGTCCCCAGCTGTGTCCGGCTGTGTCCCGCTGTGTTCCCCTTTGTCCCCCGCTGTGAACCATTGTGTTCTTTGCTGTGTCCCCCGCTTAGTCCCGCTGTGTCCCCCGCTGTTTACCGCTCTGTCCCCTCTGTGTCCCCCGCTGTGTCCCCGCTGTGTGCCCGCTGTGTCCCGCTGTGTCCCTGATGTGTCCTCGCTGTGTAACTGCTATGTCCCTCTGTGTCCCCGCTGTGTCCCACTGTGTCCCGCAGTGTCCCCCTATGTGACCTCTGTGTCCTCGCTGTATCCCCTGCTGTGTCCCACTGTGTCCCCTGCTGTGTCCCCGCTGTGTCCCCGCTGTGTCCTAGCTGTGTCCTGCTGTATCCCCTTTGTTCCCCGGTTTGTCCCCACTGTCCCCAGCTGTGTCCCAGCTGTGTCCCGCTGTGTCCTCGCTGTGTCCCCCGCTGTGTCCCACTGTGTCCCCCACTGTGTCCCGCTGTGTCCCGCTGTGTCCCCGCTGTCCGCCGGTGTGTCACCGCTGTCCCCCGCTGTATCCCACGCTGTGTCCCGCTGTGTCCTCGCTGTGTCTCACTGTATCCCTGCTGTGCCTCCGCTGTGTCCCGCTGTGTCCCAGGTGTGTCCTCACTGTGCAACCGCTGAGTCCCTCTGTGTCCCCTCTGTGTCCTGCTGTGTCCCCTGCTGTGTCCCCGCTGTGTCCCGCTGTGTCCTCCTGTGTCCCGCTGTGTCCTCTCTGTCCCGCCTTGTCCCCCGCTGTGTCCCTGCTGTGTCCCTTTGTGTCCCGCTGTGTCCCGCTGTGTACCCTGCCGTGTCCTGCTGTGTCCCCCGATGTGTCCCGCTGTGTCCCGCTGTGTCCCAACTGTGTCCCGCTGTGTCCCCGCTGTGTCCCCTGCTGTGTCCCGCTGTGTCCACGGCTGTGTCCCCCGCTGTGTCCCGCACTTTCCCGCTGTGTCCGCTGTGTCCCCTTGTGTCACACTGTGTCCTCGCTGTGTATCCCTCTGTGTCCCGCTGTGTCCTCGCTGTGTCCCCCATTGTGTCCCCGCTGTTGACCCGCTGTGTCCCAGCTGTGTTCCCCGCGGTGTCCCACTGTGTCCATGCTGTGTCCTGCTCTGTCTCCCGCTGTGTCCCGCTGTGTCCCCCGCTGTGTCCCGCTGTGTCTCCGCTGTGTCCCCGCTGGGTCCCACTGTGTCTCGGTGTGTCCCCGCTGTGTCCCCGCTGTGTCCCGCTGTGTCCTGCTGTGTCCCCCGCTGTGTCCCTGCTGTGTCCCACTGTGTCCCGCTGGGTCCCGCTGTGTACCCCGCAGTGTCCTGCTGTGTCGCACGATGTGTCCCGCTGTGTCCCCACTGTGTCACGCTGTGTCCCCACTGTGTCCCCTGCTGTGTCCCGCTGTGTCCCTGGCTGTGTCCCCTGCTGTGTCCTGCTCTTTCACGCTGTGTCCCCTGCTGTGTCCCCGATGTGTCCCGCTGTGTCCCGCTGTGTCCCCAATGTCCACCGCTGTGTTCCATTGTGTCCCCGCTGTCCGCATGTGTGTCCCCGCTGTGTCATCGCTGTGTCCCCAGCTGTGTCCCGCTGTGTCCCCCGCTGTGTCCCCCACTGTGTCCCGCTGTGTCCCCCGCTGTGTCCCGCTGTGTCCCGCTGTGTCCCCCGCTGTGTCCCGCTGTGTCCCGCTGTGTCCCCGCTGTCCGCCGGTGTGTCACCGCTGTCCCCCGCTCTATCCCACGCTGTGTCCCACTGTGTCCTCGCAGTGTCTCACTGTGTCCCTGCTGTGTCTCCGCTGTGTCCCGCTGTGTCCCTGGTGTGTCTTTGCAGTGTAACCGCTGAGTCCCTCTTTGTCCCCGCTGTGTCCCACTGTGTCCCCCGCTGTGTCCCCGCTGTGTCCTCCTGTGTCCCGCTGTGTCCTCGCTGTGTCCTTCTGTATCCCGCTGTGTCCCCCACTGTGTCCCCCACTATTTCCGCGCTGTGACCCGCTGTGTCCATGCTGTGTCCCCCGCTGTGTCCCGCTGTGTCCAGCTGTGTGTCCCGCTGTGTTCCCCGCTGTGTCCCGCTGTGTCCCGCTGTGTCCCACTGTGTCCCGCTGTGTGCCTGCTCTCCCCCGGTGTGTCCCCCGCTGTGTCCCGCTGTGTCGTGCTGTGTCCCCGCTGTGTCCTGATGTGTACCACTGTGTCTGCCTCTGTGTACCCCGCTGTGTCCTGCTGTGTCCCCCGCTGTGTCCTGCTGTGTCCTCGCTGTGTCCCCCACTATTTCCCCACTGTGACTTGCTGTGTCCATGCTGTGTCCCCCACTGTGTCCCTCTGTGTCCCGCTGTGTCCCCCGCTGTGTTCCCCGCTGTGTCCCACTGTCTCTGGCTGTGTCCCCGCTGTGTCCCACTGTGTCGCGCTGTGTCCCGCTGTGTTCTGCTGTGTCCGCCTCTCTGTCCCCCGCTGTGTCCCGCTGTGTCCCCGCTGTGTCCCGCTGTGTCCCCGCTGTGTCCCCAGTGTCCCGCTGTGTCCCCGCTGTGTCCCCGCTGTGTCCCCCGCTGTGTCCCCGCTGTGTCCCACTCTGTCCCCAGTATGTTCCGCTTTGTCCCGCTGTGTCCCCCGCTGTGTCCGGCTGTGTGCCCCCTTTGTTCCCCTCTGTGTCCTGCTGTGTCCCCTGCTGTGTCCCCGCTGTGTTCCGCTGTGTCCCCGCTGTGTAACGCTGGGTCCCCCTTTGTGTCCCGCTGTGTCCCCTTCTGTGTCCCCGCTGTGTCGCGCTGTGTCCCCCTGTGTCCTGCTGTGTCCCCTGCTGTGTCCCCCGCTGTGTCCCGCTGTGTCCTGCTGTGGCCTTGCTTTTTCCCCTGCTGCGTCCCTCTGTGTCCCGCTTTGTCCTCGTTGTGTCCCCTGCTATATCCCGCTGTGTTCCCCGCTCTGTCCTGCTGTGTCCCCACTGTGTCCCACTTTGTCCCCCTCTATATCCTGCTCTGTCCCCCGCTGTGTCCCGCTGTGTCTCTGCTGTATCCCCGATGTGTCCCACTGTGTACCCTGCTGTGTCCCGCTGTGTCCCGCTGTGTCCCCCGCTGTGTTCCCCTCTGTGTCCTGCTGTGCCCGGCTGTGTCCCGCTGTGTACTCGCTGTGTCCCCGCTGTGTCCAGCTGTGTCCTCGCTGTGTCCCAGCTGTGTCCCGCTGTGTCCCCGTTGTTCCCCGGTTTGTCCTCACTGTCCCCCGCTGTGTCCCTCGCTGTGTACCTCAGTGTCCCGCTCTGTCCCCGCTTTGTCCCAACGATGTCCCGCTGTATCCTGCT